>NW_024412395.1:8754706-8761140 GCF_014898765.1 Herpailurus yagouaroundi | reverse complement strand
CCCCCCCCCCCCCCCCCCCCCCCGCCCCCATGGCCCCTGTCCCCGGCCACATGAGCCACGCCAGGCCTGGGGTGGCTGTGCAAGTTCTGCTATAGAACTTCCCTATTTGTTATGACAAGACTTTACTCTTTTAAGCAGCACTATTTCAAATCTGCTAGCTGATTTTTTTTTTAATTTTCTAAATTAAAAAAAAATTTTTTTTTTGCCAGTTGACTTTTTTAAATGTTTATTTATTTATTTTTGAGAGAGAGGGAGAGCACATGTGGGGGACAGGCAGAGAGGGGGGGCACACAGAGAGGGAGACACAGAATCCGAAGCAGGCTCTAGGCTCTGAGCTGTCAGCACAGAGCCTGATGCGGGGCTCGAACTCACAAGCCCTGAGATCATGACCTGAGCTGACTCAACCCACTGAGCCACCCAGGCGCCCCTCAAATCTGCCAGTTTAAAGAAAAAAAAATTCTGTTGCTCTTATTAGTGCGATTTGGGTCGTCTGTGACAGAAACCTGACTCAAACCAGTTTAAAAAGGGGAAAAAAGAAAATTATTGGCACGACTTATAAAAAGTTGGGCTTGGCTGGATCAAGACATTCGAATGAGCTTCCTTTTGGGCTGGCTACATGCTCAGGCTGGAGCTCCCTGTGGTGACAAAGGGGCCACCAGCGGCTCTGGGATGGCATTCCGGGAACTCAGAGGCCCCGTGGAAGAAGCACCTACTCTCAGTCGCTCCACAAGTGTCTTAGGGCGGGCGCTCAAATTCTCCAGCGTGCCTGTTCCTGGGGCCCGGGTCTTGTGGTCCCCTCCAGATCTCAGGATGGAGTCATTCCATTCAAATGACATGGGTTGACACTGGGGAGAGGTGGTTAACTCAAGGAAAACGGGGGATGATGCACAAGGGAAGGATGCTGGGAAAACAACATGCACCGGCCAGTCCTTTTTTCTGTTTCTTTTTTTTTCAACGTTTATTTATTTTTGGGACAGAGAGAGACAGAGCGTGAACCGGGGAGGGGCAGAGAGAGAGGGAGACACAGAATCGGAAACAGGCTCCAGGCTCCGAGCCGTCAGCCCAGAGCCCGACGCGGGGCTCGAACTCACGGACCGCGAGATCGTGACCTGGCTGAAGTCGGACGCTTAACCGACTGCGCCACCCAGGCGCCCCCTTTTTTCTGTTTCTTAATGATTTCCCACCATGTTGGCCTTTGGTGTTCTGAATCTTAGGTCTTCCCCAACATCCACGGTGGCATCAGGTAATTTCCTCGTTTGCTCTACTCCTGCCCAATGAGCTGACTGGGCATTTCTCCCACTTACCCTGTCGTGAGTCACCCACATGTGGACTCTTCAGTCCCTGGGCATTTCCTGGGTGCCTGTTCTGCGCTGTTGACTGCTGAGTGTGGAGGAGTGAGGGTGGGCACAAGATTGAACATGTCCTAGCACGACAGACAGGTAAACTGTCATTACAGTGAGGTGTGGCCCTCGGCTTCTTGCAGTTCATGCTCCCAGTATACGCACCTCAGAATAGCTCCCTGGATGTTAGACACTGATCTGTGACCGGGGGGGCCCCAGGTGGTAGAGGGTGGGAGGTGAGGTTCTGCTCCACACCACAGAGGAGGCCTGTGTGGTCTCAGTGCCCTCCCTCACCGGGGCAGGTGGGGCTAGGTGAGAACTTCTTTTCCTGTGAGGATTTCTGGCCAACTCAAATGAAGAACTCTAGAAGTTAGGCAAGAAGGACCTCCGAGATTGGCTAACTCGGTGCCTCCTCTCCCTGATCCAAACAGCCAGGCTCAGTGAGGAGGAAGGGGCCGCACCATGGCAACCAGCGAGTTCCTGACTAGCCATAACACCCAGATCCCTGACTTCCTCCCCAGGTCTCCTGTCCCCACCACCATGGGGGCCCTGGCTTTATGTGGTGCGTGTCAATTGCATTTCCTGGGAAGGAAAAGAATTAATCAAGTGAGGAAAGAAACAAAAGTCAATGCCTTTAGTTTACAGAGTACCATTTCCAAATAGGAAAGATGAGTTCCTACAGAATATTTCCATTGTACAAACAGGAAATGAGAACACAGTAAGTAGCTAATACTGTTGGGAAACATGGTGTGCTGAGAGCTAAGACAGGAGATAGAGATAAGCAGGGACCAAGGGACACGGAAGGGGCATTTGCAGCAGCCCAGGTGCTTAGCATGGATAGTTTGCACCTGGCCAGTATCATGGATCCTTGAACCTGAGACACCTATGTACTATTTTATGTACTATTAAGAAAGAAAACACTCTGGGGGCACCTGGGTGGCTCAGTGGGTTAAGCATCTGACTCTAGATTTGGGCTCAGGTCATAATCCTATGGTTCTGAGACTGAGCCTGCATCAGTCTCAGCGAGGGGTGTGGAGCCTGCTTGGGATTCTCTCTCTCTGCCTCTCTCTCTGCCTCTCATTCATTCTCTCTCTCTCTCTCTCTCTCTCTCTCTCTCTCTTTCTCTCAAAATAAATAAATAAACTTAAAAAAAATAAAGTGGGGCGCCTGAGTGCCTCAGTCGGCTGAGCATCCGACTTCGGCTCAGGTCATTATCTCTCGGTTCGTGAGTTCGAGCCCCGCGTCGGGCTCTGTGCGGACAGCTCGGAGCCCGCAGCCTGCTTCAGATTCTGTGTCACCCTCTCTCTCTGCTCCTCCCCTGCTCATGCTCTGGCTCTCTGTCTCTCAAAAATAAATAAACACAAAAAATTTTTTAAAAAAGGAAAGAAAGAAAACACTTGGATTAAACTCTGATACACCATTGATATCTGTGGTCAAATTCATGGCCTGTAGACAGATCTCCCCAAGGAAGAGTAGGAAGAATAGGGCCAAGGATGGATAGAGGGTGCATGGCTAAGGGCAGGCCAAGGACTGAAATAGGAGAAATTGTGTAGGTTACGCAAGTTTGAACACTGAGTATCCCAGCAGAGGTTTGAGACAGTCTCTGTAAACATCCACAACAAATTGATGGTGTTCTAGGAGTCTGGGTGTTTGTTGCCTTGTTCTCTCCAAACAGATCCTCTTTCTTGACCTGTCCATGAATGTCTCAAATATAGAATTAGACGAATGATGCCTTCAGACCAATCAGCAGCACAAAATTACGTGGAGAAGAATCAGAAGAACATCCTATAGGACAGGGTCAGATTTTTGTAAAGCAGAGTGAAAGATGAAGAAGGAACTGATTTGTAATTTCCAGAAGTTTTAGTGCCGGAAACATCTTGCTCTAAAAAGAAACAAAAAAGGTAATGAGGAGAAAGACGAAACTCGGCTAAACTGGGTTTGAATCTTGACTCCAATCTTAATTTTTTTTTTTTAACGTTTATTTACTTTTAATTTTTTTTTTCCAACGTTTATTTATTTTTGGGACAGAGAGAGACAGAGCATGAACGGGGGAGGGGCAGAGAGAGAGGGAGACACAGAATCGGAAACAGGCTCCAGGCTCTGAGCCATCAGCCCAGAGCCTGACGCGGGGCTCGAACTCACGGACGGCGAGATCGTGACCTGGCTGAAGCCGGACGCTTAACCGACTGCACCACCCAGGCGCCCCAACGTTTATTTACTTTTGAAATAGAGACAGGATGAATGGGGGAGGGTCAGAGAGAGAGAGGGAGACACAGAATCTGAAACAGTTTCCAGGCTCTGAGCTGTCAGCACAGAGCCCGACGTGGGGCTCGAACTCACGAGCCGTGAGATCACGAACTCACGAGCCGTGAGATCATGACCTGAGCCGAAGTCGGACACTTAACCGACTGGGCCACACAGGCGCCCCTTGACTCCAATATTAAAGCCAGACTCTAAGCAGAGTCAATGTCCCGAGGGCAAATAAGCACAGAAAACAGGTGGAGGGAGGGCTTCAGGCTTTTCTACACTTGGCTCTACCATATGGGAAGTGTCAAGTTACCGCTGATGAGGGGACCGCTTTAGCCTGATTGGACTCTTCCTTCATTATTTAATTGTTTAATTCTAAATATAATAACTTGCATAAACGAAAAGGGTATTTATAGAATCTTGGGACTAGAAATGAGCTTAGAAGTCCTTTTGCAAGGTCACTGCCATGTTGCTAAAGCCAATGGTCCATCCCGGGCTTCATCTTACGTGACCTGTCCAGTAGTATGGGACCCAGATGATCACCCTCTCTCCTTGATAACACTCTTTTCTCTCGACATCGGGGACCCCTTCGCTCTGGCTTCCTTCCACCTCTCTATTTCTCCTTTTTTGCTGGTTCCTGCTTACTGCCCAGAGCACTAAACTCTGGAATGTTCCAGGGAACTTTCTCCCGTGCAAGCCCATTTAGTCTCGGGGCTATAGCCTGCATTTCTACCTCCAGCTAGAACTTTCCTCTGAACCTCACACTCGGATCTCCACCTGGATGTCTAATAGGCACCTCCAGCCCATTTAGTCTCAGGGCTATAGCTTGCATTTCTACCTCCAGCTAGAACTTTCCTCTGAACTTCAGACTTGGATGTCCACCTGTCTAATAGGCACCTCCAGCCCATCCTGGCCCAAATGTAACTCCTCAGCACCACCTTTCTTATACACATCGTCGTCATCTCAGTGTATACCTCTCTGTTCTTCCGGGTGTTTTGGCCAAAATCCTTGGTGCCAAACCTGACTCCTTTCCATTTCTCTCACACCCATATCAAAATTATCAGCAGACCCTGTTGGCCGCCTTCAGAACATATATCCCTAAGGGGAGCACTTCTCACCTCCTTTGAGTTGCCACCACCCTGGTCCCACCACTGCGGATTATTGCAATAGCATCAACTTCCTCCTGTGTGTCTTCAGTCCAGTCTCAGTACAGCAGCCCAGATTATCCTTTAAAAACTTTTTTTTTAACATTTTTTAATTTATTTTTGAGAGATGGAGAGAAACAGAGTGGAGGAGGGACAGAGAGAGAGGGAGACACAGAATCCGAAGCAGGCTCCAGGCTCCGAGCTGTCCGCACAGAACCCGATGTGGGGCTTGAACCCATCAACTGGGAGATCCTGACCTGAGCCGAAGTCGGACGCCCAACCAACCAGCAGGCTGGAGCCCAGTAAGTAGCTAGCTGTGCGGGCAAGGAAAGAGACTGATTTTTCACCCTATACTTGTTGGGATCTTTTGAGTTTTTGTACCTTTTTATCTGTTACCTCTTCAGGTAATCAATTAAGCTGAAAAACTAAAAGGAAAAAGTCACTAGAAGATCATCCATAATGAGCCAGCTGAGCAACTGGTGACTTTATATGGCTGCTTCTACGTTAACATCACATCAGATAACTGGCTAAGCACAAATTTGCAAGGTCAGAAACAGACACACAATTTGCATTTACTGACCTACTTGTTTGCATTTGTTATTACACCAGGCATGTACTGGCAGTGATATATATTATTTAAAAAGCTAATTAGAAAAAAACACCACAATATTTATCATCTCTCTAACTGCTAAAGCAGAAATAGAAAAAACAGACACATTCCTTCAGAGGAAAAAAAATGCCAGTGATTACCCGCCATCACTGCCGAAAAACATCTGAATGGTTTCTCTTTTAGAAGCATAATTAGGATGATTCCTTGGTTCTTCTTGCAAAGGTCCTGCTTCCCCCAAAACTGGCATTACAGACACTTCCCTCTGGAATACTCAAATCACAGCAGGACCCGTGAATGAAGCGACCGGGAGGACAGCAGCATTACTGATGGCCCATTTGCTGTGGAAACTATGTTTGGCAAGTATCAAATGTCTGAATTTCTTTTCCTGGGCATCCTAGAGTTGACAGGACTTATTTATAACAGGGGAGATTCTAAAATTGGCCACTTATCAACACAGAAAAGTAACTTCCATAATACTGCTGCAAATTCATTTCCTTCTTTCTGTTAACACAAATAGAAGCAGATCAGGCCACCGAGGTTCTTGGTAAGCAATTTAATTATAAAACAGACCGGGCGACTGGAACAGGAAGAGTTGGTAGATAGGTATGTGAAACATTCTCTAATTGGATCAATGGGATTGAACTCCAGACCCACCTGAGGCCCTGACTGCCTAAACAGTTTTGGGTTTTCGCTTCTGTTTGTTTAAACAGAGGGAAAAGGCCAGAAATATATCACTTAGATATAACTTGAAAAATCATCCCAAATGCTGAGATTTACTAACTGAAATAGAAAAACGCTCCACATTCTAAGTCCAGTGTTTACTTCGTGCTGATAATTCAGGCCTCATGAACAAAAAATAAAGCCGAAATGAGCACAGAGAGTAGAAAATAGGAAATACTCTGAACACCATGGGCTCAAGGTTGTGTCTAGAGTGATTATGGTAGTGAAGCAAAGTTCTCTTGCATGAAATTTCCTTTTTATTTTTTTTAAATTTTGTTAACGTTTATTTATTTTTGAGACAGAGAGAGACAAAGCATGAACGGGGGAGGGTCAGAGAGAGGGAGACACAGATCTGAAACAGGCTCCAGGCTC
>NW_024412395.1:8749472-8754696 GCF_014898765.1 Herpailurus yagouaroundi | reverse complement strand
CCGCCCAACCGACTGAGCCACCCAGGCGCCCTGAAATTTCCTTTTTAAATAGAGCCATCAATTTCTCATATACCTTGTGGAACACCAAATTATAAAACTATTTGCAGGGCGCTTGGGTGGCTCAGTGGGTTGAGCATCCGACTTTTAATTTTGGCTCAAGTCATGGTCCTAGGGTCACGGCCCTGCATCGGGCTCCGTGCTGAGTGTGGAGCCTGCTTGAAATTCTCTCCCTTTCCCTCAGCCCCTCTCCCTTCTTTGTGCTGTCTCTCTCCAAAACAAAAAGTATGAGGGGCTCCTGGGAGGCTCAGTCAGTTAAGCCTCTGACTCTTGATTTAGGCTCAGGTCATGATCTCACAGTTTGTGAGTTCAAGCCCTGCCTCGGGCTCTGTGCTGGCAGCGTGGAGCCTGCTTGGGATTCTGCCTCCCTCTCTCTCTGCTCCTGCCCTGCTCTCTCTCTCAAAAATAAAAAAATAGGGGCGCCTGGGTGGCTCAGTCGGTTAAGCGGCCGACTTCAGCTCAGGTCGTGATCTCGCGGTCCGTGAGTTCGAGCCCCGCCTCGGGCTCTGCGCTGACAGCTCAGAGCCTGGAGCCTGTTTCAGATTCTGTGTCTCCTTCTCTCTGCCCCTCCCCCGTTCATGCTCTGTCTCTGTCTCAAAAATAAATAAACATTTTTTAAAAATAAATAAATAAATAAACATTAAAAATATATAAATGAAAAAATTATATATAAAAAAAATTTGCCCACAAATTACCCTAAGCTATACTTATTCATAACTGCATGCACTTTCATGTAATAACCAATTATCCGAAGGACATTATTGACACCCAGTTGCTGAAGAGTCCTTTCATAGTGGCAGTTTGTGTCCTCCAGCTTTCTGGAAATTGATGGTGGTGGTGGTGGATGCGTGTGTGTGAAAGGGTGCCTCTCAGGGAGGTCTTTAAAAAAAATGCCAACATCAGTGTAGAAATGCTTTCAACAAACCTTGCGTTTTGTCCGTGGCTTTCCGTGAAAGGAGTGGACTGTAGATTTTAAGTGCCTGGGATCTACTGCCACCTAGTGTCAGTTGTTTTCAGTGTAAAGCTGGGGACACAAGAATGGAGCGCTGATTTGCCTCCTCTCGTGCCTGCCCCAGTGCCCCATTTCTGCCTCCATTTCAAAAAGTCAGCAGTCCTTGTCGGTGCAAGGTTTTTGCACATTTCCCTTTTTCCACCGCCACCAGCAATCTCGCATTCGCATTCATCCTGTGGGAGGGGAACCGTCAGGGCCTGAGTCCGCATTATTCATTCGCTCACCATATGCAATCTTTGGGCAAGTTAGGTAACCTCTCTGGGCTTCCGTTTCCTCATCTTTATTTTATTATTTTTTTTTTTTAATTTTTTTTTCAACGTTTATTTATTTTTTTGGGGACAGAGAGAGACAGAGCATGAACGGAGGAGGGGCAGAGAGAGAGGGAGACACAGAATCGGAAACAGGCTCCAGGCTCTGAGCCATCAGCCCAGAGCCTGACGCGGGGCTCGAACTCACGGACCGCGAGATCGCGACCTGGCTGAAGTCGGACGCTCAACCGACTGCGCCACCCAGGCGCCCCCCGTTTCCTCATCTTTAGATGGGAAAGAAATATCTCGGGGTGCCTGGGTGGTGCAATCGGTTAAGCATCCGACTCTTGATCTCGATTCAGGTCACGAGCTCGCAGCTTGTGAGTTCGAGCCCCACATCGGATTGATCCCCACAGTGATGGTGTGGAGCCTGCTTGAGATCTGTCTCTCTGCCCCTCTCCTGCTTGTGCTCCCTCTCTCTGTGTGTCTCTGTCTCTCTCTCTCTGTCTCAAAATAAATAAATGAACTTAAAAAAATAAAGAAATAATTACGGGTGTCTAGATGGTTTGTGAGTTTGAGCCCTGCATGGAGCTCTCTCTGTCAGCACAGAGATCACACCCTCTCTCCCTCCCTCTCTGCCCCTTCCTTGCTCTCTCTTTCTCAAAAATAAACATTAAAAAGAAGAGATTCACTCTCTATCTCTTCGTCTGCCCCTCTTCCCAGCTCACTCTCTCTCTAAAAAAAAAAAAAAGAAAAGAAATATGTACTTCATAGGGTTTTTCTGATTTAATAAGTTAATATATTTAAAATGCTTACAATGATATCTGACACATGGAAATATTGAGTAAAAATTAGGTATTATCACATACCTCACATCGTGCTGAAAATAGCCTAAATTACTTTCCATTTGGCAGAAGCTGGGTTTGCCTAGGACAGTTTGGGCTGATTGTTTCGACAGGTCTATTCTGGATTAGAAGTTCTTTAAAAACATTTTCAGCCAGACTGTACCTCTGTACCTGTCTTTTCATTCTCTCAACAGTGTCTTAACTAAATTCCAAATTTTGATCAAGTCCAATTTATCAATTCTTTTATGGATCATGGTTCTGATGTCATGCCTAAGAACTCTGCCTAAACCAGATCATAAAGATTTTGTCCTGTTTTCTTCTCCTTTTTTTTAAGTTTATTTATTTATTTATTTAGAGACAGAGATAGAGAGAGAGAGAGAGAGAGAGAGAGAGGGAACAGTAGGGGAGAGTCAGAGAGGGAAGAGAGAGAGAGAGAATCCCAAGCAGGCTCCATGTTCAAACTCACCAAACCATGAGATTGTGACCTGAGCCGAAACCAAGAGTTGGACACTTAACTGACTGAGACCCTAGGCGCCCTGTCCTATGTCTTCTTCTAAAAATGGTTTAGTTTTATGTTTTACATTTAGGTCTGTCATCCATTCGGAATGAATTTTTTGTAGAAAGTGTGAAATTAGTGTTTCCTACCATCAAAGTCATGTGTGAATATTCATTTGTTAATGTTGATATGGGATGAGATTTTGTCTATTTCATTTTTTTTAAACCTTATTAATACTCTCTATACCCAACATGGGCTCGACCTCATGACCCTGAGATCAAGAGTCACGAGCTCCACCGACTGAGCTGGCCAGGCGCCCCTGTATTTCATTTTTTGAAATGTCTTTGCACACAGGTACTGTCAACTGCTGATGTCAATCCTCAAGCATGATTCTGAGTATATCCTTCACTTAGAAGGCATTTGTTTTTTGTTTTTTTTTTTTTAATTTTTTTTAATGTTTATTTATTTTTGAGACAGAGAGAGAGCATGAACAGGGGAGGGGCAGAGAGAGAGCGAGACACAGAATCTGAAACGGGCTCCAGGCTCTGAGTGGTCAGCACAGAGCCAGACGCGGGGCTCAAACTCGCGGACCGTGAGATCATGACCTGAGCCAAAGTCGGCCGCTTAACCGACTGAGCCACCCAGGCGCCCCAGAAGGCATTTGTGGAAAGAACTCTGTTAGCTTCTCGTTTTGATGTTTGCCTTTTCGAATGTCATTCATCACATTTCAGTTAACCACCTGTGGTTGACGGGTGGAAGCTTTGCGATCCCACAAGGAAATGAATTTTGAAATATGGACATCTCCATTGCACTTGTATCAAGGTCTGAAAGACACTGCTGGCACTGTAGTTTGAGGTTTGAAAATATATCTGCTGCAAATTTGTGTGGGAATGGAGATAGCATTTCTCGTTTGAACTTTTGGCAACACAGCAAGCACATAAAGATAGCAGTGTGCCATTTCTTGCATTCATGTGAATCATCAAAATGACATAAGTGCCATGTAGGTTTCAAGTACAGGTGGTGCTTTGACTTGTAACTATAAGTTTAATTCATTAAGTCTGGGGGTGCCTGGGTGGCTCAGTCGGTTCAGTGTCTGACTTTTGCTCAGGTCATGATCTCGCGTTTTTGGGGCTTGAGCCCTGCGTCGGGCTCTGTGCTGATAGCTCGGAGCCTGGGGCCTGCTTACGATTCTGTGTCTCCCTCTCTCTCTCTCTCTCTCTCTCTCTGTGCCCCTCTCCCCGACTTATGCTCTCCCTCTCTCTCAAAAGTAAATAAACATTTAAAAAATTAAAAATAAAATTCATCAAGTCTGCAGCAAAAGCTACTTTCCAAAGGTATTCAGTGTTTAGTCATGGCTGAGGGAGGTTCTTTTCATTCAGAAATTTGCAACGTTGGCCCTGAACTCAGAAAGTCTCAAGAAAACTTTATCATTGCTGATCCATCCAGCTTCTGTGTGGCAGGGCAAGTCAGGATGTTTAGCTTCTGTCAAAAATTCACAGACCCGACGATGGCTGCCGAGTCCACAAGAATAAATGAAATACGTCAGGGATGCTATTGGTTCAATAACACATGATGGGTTCGTGTATTTCCTGATAAGTATGTGCTGATGAATAATACAGTGAATAGGCTTTAAATACCTTACAGTTTCACAAACTGTAAGTTTGTCAACAAAACCTTTTTCTGTTCCACACATATTTTTACCGCCGTTGGTTGTGCACATCTTGGAAGATTCCACTTCGGGTTGTACTGATTTGATTTTTTCTCAACTTTGAAAATATTTTTGCATATACTTGCTCCACACAAACTACTCATAAGAGGCTAATTTTTCAGTCATTTCTAGGGTGATAAATCATTCCAATTCACCCGGAACTAGGGAGGATTCTGCAACACGGGACCTCCAGTGTTAAACCTAGAAGTGTTCTCGGCAAACTGGGATGAATTGGTCACTCTAGCACTTCAAACTTGGCATTGACTTCTTGAATCATCAACTGAGCAATATTGGCAACATCGATTAAGTCATCAAGAGCCCAGGAAAAACACTTGAAATCATTTGCCTTGCTTTTAAATTTACTGATGTTGTGGGACGCCTGGGTGGCTCAGTCGGTTGAATGTCGGACTTTGGCTCAGGTCATGACCTCTCGGTTGACAAGTTCAAGCCCCATGTCAGGCTCTGTGCTGACAGCCTAGAGACTGGAGCCTGGTTCGGATTCTGTGTCTCCCTCTCTCTCTGCCTCTCTTCCGCTCATGCTCTCTCACTGTCTCAAAAATAAATACAAACATTAAAAAAATTATTTAAATTTACTGATGTTGCTTCCCTAACTCTTCATGCAGCTGTTCCTACTGAATGGCCAATAGTTTTATTTATTTTTTATCGTATTTATTTTAAATAAACTCTACACCCAACGTGGGGCTCAAACTCACAACCCCAAGATCAAGAGTTGCATGCTGTACTGACTGAGCCAGCCAGGCACCAGAAAAGGCTAATAGTTTTAAAAAGCATATTTTTTTTATTAAAAAAATTTTTTTGGGGGCGCCTGGGTGGCGCAGTCGGTTGAGCGTCCGACTT
>NW_024412395.1:8744827-8749372 GCF_014898765.1 Herpailurus yagouaroundi | reverse complement strand
CCTCTCTCTCTGCCCCTCCCCCGTTCATGCTCTGTCTCTCTCTGTCCGAAAAATAAATAAATGTTGAAAAAAAAAATTAAAAAAAAAAATTTTTTTTTAATGTTTTATTTTTGAGACAGAGAGAGATACAGCATGAGCAGGGGAGGGGCAGAGAGAGAGGGAGACACAGAATCTGAAGCAGGCTCCAGGCTCCGAGCTGTCATCACAGAGCCCGACGTGGGGCTCGAACTCACAGGCTGTGAGATCATGACCTGAGCTGAAGTCGGACGCTCAGCCGACTGAGCCACCCAGGCGCCCCTAAAAAGCATATTTTATCTGGACACATTTATTTAGCGTCTACAAACACAGTTTAATTTCATCATTGGTAAATGGCTTTTCTTGCGTGGCTAACAAATAGGCCACTTGGGAACTTTAGTTACTGCCTCCTTATTTTTTTAGACAAGAAATCATATCCTGAGATACTCCATTCAAAGTGTTCTAACTCTCTTGGCTGTTGCTTTCCTGTGAGCCGGGGATATTGTAATAAATGCTTAGTGTGCCAATGTCAACACATTCTCTCTCTCTCTCTCTCTCTCTATATATATATATGTATGCATTTTTTTTTTTTTTTTTAGAGAGAGTGTGCATGCACAAGTGGGGGAGGAACAGAGAGCCCAATGTAGGGCTTGAACTCACGAAGCGTGAGATCATGACCTGAGCCGAAGTCAGACCCTCAACTGACTGAGCCAGCCAGGTGCCCCTGGATTCTTTAATAGTCAGATGTTTATTTAAAAATCTGATCTGTCAGGGTGCCCGGGTGGCTCAGTCAGTTAAGCGTCTGACTCTTGATTTTGGCTCAGGTCACGATCTCACGGTTCGTGGGATCGAGCTCTGCATCAAGCTCTGCGTCGGGCTCTGTGCTGACAGCACTGAGCCTGCTTGGGATTCTCTCTCCCCTCTCTCTCTCTGCCCCTCTCCTGCTTGTGCTCTCTCAAAATAAATAAACTTAAAAAATAATAATAAAATAAAATCTGATCCACCAACTTAGCGTTTTCTGCCAACTCAGGGTGCAGAAACCCTCCCAGGCTTTACGATCTTTTGCTTAGGTGCTGCCTTCGTGGGAGCCTCAGCAGCCGCCGTTGCTGTCTACAGGTGCTTGCTTAGCCTTTTTTGCTTCCTTGGTAGCCCTGATGGCTTATTCTCGTTGAGCCTTCCTGACGTCAGGTTTCTGACCCCTCTTGGCCATTTTACCAGCATGAGATGCACCAGTGATGGCCCTCTGGAATTGGACCGTACAGGCGGGTTCTTTTTTTTTAAATTTCTTCTGTCCCTTCTTGTGTCTCTTCTGTAAAGCCCAGTTTCTCTGCTGAGGATTCCTCTTGGAAAGGAATGCTGACTTGCATTTTCATTAAGAAATTGGAAAACCTTCCCCTCAGTCCCAGCATAGGGCCTCCCGTGTCCAGGGTAGATTTTGTACCCAGAGCAACTGACAGCTTGAACTTCGTGGCTGCAGCGGCCTCGAGAAGGAAAGATGGTGAAGAGAAAAAAAGCACAGCCGGAGCATCACCGCACAACAGGCACAATTCTGTGCCATCTAATTTGATAAGAAAATAATCCACTCTGCACGATGAGCCTACGTGTGACATTCGAAGTCTGCTTTTCTTGTTTTGAGCTGATGGGTACTAACTGGTAACAAAAACACATAAAATTCATGGCATCCCAATAACATGGGGCAAAATACATTGAGCTGGGGCGCCTGGGTGGCTCAGTCGGTTAAGCATCTTAGCTCAGCTCAGGTCATGATCTCACGGTTCGCGAGTTCAAGCCCCGCACCGGGTTTCTGATGGTGCAGAGCCTAGGATTGGCATTCTGTCTCCCCTTCTCTGTGCCCCTCTCCTTCTTGTGTGTCCATGTGCTCTCTCAAAATAAATAAACTTCAAAAAAATATATATATATATATGGTTGTGTTCCAACCAACCTTTACTTAGGAACGCTCAGCTTTACACTTCATAGAATTTTCATCTGCTGTAACTTTGACTTTTTAAACCTTTAAAAATGTAAAATCACAACAGGCAGCATCTGACTTGGCCACCACACGGGATGCCCCATGACATAGTTCACTTTGGGCCGCGGGACTATTTCTGCCTCAAGTGTAAAATAATTGTGTGTGTGAGTGTGTGTGTGTGCGCGCGCGCATACACACCCACTTCTGGGTTAAAGGATAGCAGCCATCTGCATCACAGCCACTGTATGGGAGGACAGCTGTCCTGGGTTCCCTAACCTGGGTCAGTCCTTGAACAAGAGACAGCCTTTGCAGTGGACAGTTGACTTTGGAATTCCTACCAGCACAGCTGATCTGAATTTCCATCTCATGCCACCAATCAGCCAGGGTTCCGGTTTCTGGAACATAATGATCAGTTGCCTTGGATGTGGTCACACAATATTGCAGATACTACCGGCAAAATACAGAAAGCCTCACTTTACACTGGTTTGCTCACTGGCCACCCCATTCCACAGCAAACATACAGTCTGTAATGTCTCTCGTTGAACCTAGTATGTGGATTGATTCTTCTTCCTTTAGCTTTTTGCTCAGTATATAATAATAACACATACTTTTGCTTCCACATTATTTAAATGCTTATCGTCTCACTTCAAAAAACTGCATTTTTGCAGTCCTGGTCATACTGATTGTAGTTTTGAATTGTACCCTCGTTTGCTCCGTATCACTGCAAAATTTTATATATATATATATATTTTTTTTAATTTTTTTTCAACATTTATTTATTTTTGGGACAGAGAGAGACAGAGCATGAACGGGCGAGGGGCAGAGAGAGAGGGAGACACAGAATCGGAAACAGGCTCCAGGCTCCGAGCCATCAGCCCAGAGCCTGACGCGGGGCTCGAACTCACGGACCGCGAGATCGTGACCTGGCTGAAGCCGGACGCTTAACCGACTGCGCCACCCAGGCGCCCCACAAAATTTTATATTTTACTGCCTGAGAACTTCCATTCAATTCTCGTCTGTTTTTCTCACTACAGAACTTGAAAATCAAAACACCAGCTTGATGGATTTTCTTGAAGACCCTCATCTAGTCCACAGGAAGATATTCTTTAGAAGCACAGAATTTCTATTTCTTACAAAAAAATACCCATGGCCACGACACGCTAGAGATGGAATTCCCCCCCTCCCAGCTCCAGGGCACATTTAAAAAAAATAATTTGCACATCGGGGCGCCTGGGTGGCGCAGTCGGTTAAGCGTCCGACTTCAGCCAGGTCACGATCTCGCGGTCCGTGAGTTCGAGCCCCGCGTCAGGCTCTGGGCTGATGGCTCGGAGCCTGGAGCCTGTTTCTGATTCTGTGTGTCCCTCTCTCTCTGCCCCTCGCCCATTCATGCTCTGTCTCTCTCTGTCCCAAAAATAAAAAACGTTGAAAAAAAATTAAAAAAAAAAAAATTTGCACATTAAATGATGGTGAACGGTGCCAGCCTGAACAGGGTGGATGGGTGGCAGGCTGGGAAGAAGGAAGTATTCAACTCCTCTTGCAATGTACACGTGTGAGCTTCAGTGCATATGCCCGCTGGGAGGTGAAGGTGCAATGACGTGCTTCCCGGAGCTTTCCCAGGAGGGGAACCAGACGGACATCCAGATCCACAAGGCTGAGAAGTGGTTCAAAAAGGGGAGCAAGATGTTACGCATCAAATACGTATTTGATGGGAATGCAAGCTGGTGCAGCCACTCTGGAAAACAGTATGGAGGTTCCTCAAAAAACTAAAACTGCCCTACAACCCAGCAATTGCACTACTAGGTATTTACCCAAGGGATACAGGTGTGCTGTTTTGAAGGGACACATGCACCCCCATGTTTA
Organism: Herpailurus yagouaroundi; assembly: GCF_014898765.1. Taxonomy (NCBI): domain Eukaryota; kingdom Metazoa; phylum Chordata; class Mammalia; order Carnivora; family Felidae; genus Herpailurus; species Herpailurus yagouaroundi. The sequence goes on along the minus strand of NW_024412395.1, from coordinate 8,745,528 downwards.
TAGCGCCAAAGTATGGAGAGAGCCCAAATGTCCATTGATGGATGAATGGATAAAGAAGATGAGAAGATGTGGTGTGTGTATATATATATAATGGAATATTACTTGGCAATCAAAAAGAATGAAATCATTTCCAATGACATGGATGGAACTAGAGGATATTGTGCTAAGCAAAATTAGTCAGAAAAAGACAAAAATCATATGACTTCACTCATATGAGGACTTTAAGAGACAAAACATGAACACAAGGGAAGGGAAACAAAAACAATATAAAAACAGGGAGGGGGACAGAACAGAAGAGACTCATAAATATGGAGAACAAACTGAGGGTTACGGGAGGGGCTGCGGGAGGGGGGATGGGCTAAATGGGTAAGGGGCTTAAGGAATCTACTCCTGAAATCATTGTTGCACTACATGCTAATTTGGATGTAAATTTAAGAAATTAAAAAAACAAAAATACTTATTGAGTGTATTCTAGGCCAGCTACCACTCTAGACGTAAAAATCTGCTCTTTGCATACACTTGAAACAAATCCTTATTTCCATTTTATGTCAGAACACCCAGCTCAGTGTCTCATTATTAAAGACTTAACAAATACCGGATGAAAAAATGTTTGGTGGCAATGGGCATTTTTAGTAAATCTGGATTAGCTAAACAAAAGCAAATTTCAAGAGTATCAGAAACCTTAAAATAGTTGAGAAGGC
>NW_024412395.1:8705482-8739827 GCF_014898765.1 Herpailurus yagouaroundi | reverse complement strand
TTTATATTTTACTGCCTGAGAACTTCCATTCAATTCTCGTCTGTTTTTCTCACTACAGAACTTGAAAATCAAAACACCAGCTTGATGGATTTTCTTGAAGACCCTCATCTAGTCCACAGGAAGATATTCTTTAGAAGCACAGAATTTCTATTTCTTACAAAAAAATACCCATGGCCACGACACGCTAGAGATGGAATTCCCCCCCTCCCAGCTCCAGGGCACATTTAAAAAAAATAATTTGCACATCGGGGCGCCTGGGTGGCGCAGTCGGTTAAGCGTCCGACTTCAGCCAGGTCACGCTCTCGCGGTCCGTGAGTTCGAGCCCCGCGTCAGGCTCTGGGCTGATGGCTCGGAGCCTGGAGCCTGTTTCCGATTCTGTGTCTCCCTCTCTCTCTGCCCCTCCCCCATTCATGCTCTGTCTCTCTCTGTCCCAAAAATAAAAAACGTTGAAAAAAAATTAAAAAAAAAAAATTTGCACATTAAATGATGGTGAACGGTGCCAGCCTGAACAGGGTGGATGGGTGGCAGGCTGGGAAGAAGGAAGTATTCAACTCCTCTTGCAATGTACACGTGTGAGCTTCAGTGCATATGCCCGCTGGGAGGTGAAGGTGCAATGACGTGCTTCCCGGAGCTTTCCCAGGAGGGGAACCAGACGGACATCCAGATCCACAAGGCTGAGAAGTGGTTCAAAAAGGGGAGCAAGATGTTACGCATCAAATACGTATTTGATGGGAATGCAAGCTGGTGCAGCCACTCTGGAAAACAGTATGGAGGTTCCTCAAAAAACTAAAACTGCCCTACAACCCAGCAATTGCACTACTAGGTATTTACCCAAGGGATACAGGTGTGCTGTTTTGAAGGGACACATGCACCCCCATGTTTATAGCGCCAAAGTATGGAGAGAGCCCAAATGTCCATTGATGGATGAATGGATAAAGAAGATGAGAAGATGTGGTGTGTGTATATATATAATGGAATATTACTTGGCAATCAAAAAGAATGAAATCATTTCCAATGACATGAATGGAACTAGAGGATATTGTGCTAAGCAAAATTAGTCAGAAAAAGACAAAAATCATATGACTTCACTCATATGAGGACTTTAAGAGACAAAACATGAACACAAGGGAAGGGAAACAAAAACAATATAAAAACAGGGAGGGGGACAGAACAGAAGAGACTCATAAATATGGAGAACAAACTGAGGGTTACGGGAGGGGCTGCGGGAGGGGGGATGGGCTAAATGGGTAAGGGGCTTAAGGAATCTACTCCTGAAATCATTGTTGCACTACATGCTAATTTGGATGTAAATTTAAGAAATTAAAAAAACAAAAATACTTATTGAGTGTATTCTAGGCCAGCTACCACTCTAGACGTAAAAATCTGCTCTTTGCATACACTTGAAACAAATCCTTATTTCCATTTTATGTCAGAACACCCAGCTCAGTGTCTCATTATTAAAGACTTAACAAATACCGGATGAAAAAATGTTTGGTGGCAATGGGCATTTTTAGTAAATCTGGATTAGCTAAACAAAAGCAAATTTCAAGAGTATCAGAAACCTTAAAATAGTTGAGAAGGCAAAAACCTACTAGTTTACTTCATGACACCCAGGTCCTTATGATGGAATACTAGTCAACCGTAAAAAAAAAAATCTTGCCGGGGCGCCTGGGTGGCGCAGTCGGTTAAGCGTCCGACTTCAGCCAGGTCACGATCTCGCGGTCCGTGAGTTCGAGCCCCGCGTCAGGCTCTGGGCTGATGGCTCGGAGCCTGGAGCCTGGAGCCTGTTTCCGATTCTGTGTCTCCCTCTCTCTCTGCCCCTCCCCCGTTCATGCTCTGTCTCTCTCTGTCCCAAAAATAAATAAACGTTGAAAAAAAAATTTTTTTCAAAAGTGTATTAAAAAAAAAAAGAAATCTTGCCATTTGCAACAACATGGATGGAGCTGGAGTATTACGCTAAGCAAAACGTCAGCCAGAGAAAGACAAATACCATGATTTCACTCACATGTGGAATTTAAGAAACAAAGAGAAAAAATGAAAAAAAAAAAAGGCAAACCAAGAAATACTCATTTTTAAATAAAAATATCTATATTTGAGTGAGACAGAATCTGAAGCAGGCTCCTGGCTGTCGGCACAGAGCCCGATGCAGGGCTCGAACTCACACGCTGACATCATGACCTGAGCTGAAGTCGGATGCTTCACCGACTGAGCCCCCCAGGAGCCCTGAAACAGACTCTTACCTATAGAGAACTGATGGTCCCCAGAGGGGAGGTGGGTGGGGGATGTGTGAAACTGGTGATGGGGATTGAGGAGGACACTTGTGCTGAGCGCCGGGTGTTGTATGAAGTGTGTGTGTGTGGGGGGGGGGGGGGCACTGTACTGCACACCTGAAACCAATATAGCACTCTATGGTAACTACACTGGAATTTAAATAAGCACTTAAAAAGGAAAAGACACCCAAATCCCACTTGCATATAAATGAATTGTAGAAAAAGTTTATTTGCTGGTCACTGATTCTTGAGATACAATTCCACATTGATGATACGAACACAAAATGAGTCATTAAACCTTGCTAGCCCCCCAAAGACTTAACTTGGTAAAAGTGGTCACGTACATATACTTGAAGGGCTTTCTCACTCTCCAAGTAATTTAACTTCCAGTTTCCATCACATGATGTTCAAGTGCTCTTATGGGTTAGCCATGCACAGTCTAACAGAGAACCATGTAGATGGTCAAGCAAGAGTCTGTATTCTTTATCTGATGGTAACAATAAAAGCTGCAGGAAGTGGGGACTTTTCTATCCAGGAAGAGAAACTAAAGACAGCTATGAAATGTGCAAAGAAAACTAGAGACCAGGACGAAGAGGCAGCGTGAGCCCAGCTACTACACGCTGAAATGCCAGCAAGGGCAGGTAAGCCGGTTACTGATCGCTTTCCTTACTGACAGTTTGTCCTCCAAGAACCCTGTCAATGGTTGCATTTCACTGCACATAGTTAAATACAAAGAATTGGCCCTCACAATAAAATCACATTTTTCACAAGAAATATAATACATTTAGAATCAATCACTGATTGCCTTTTCTTCGCCTTTTTTTCCTTGAGCGTGTAGGTGTTTGAGTCTGCTGTGTTTCTTCTTTTACACCAGGTACAGGCTGTTTGAAAACTATTTCGTTATCTTTATCGTCAACATTCATTTTAGCCACTTCCGATTTTCGCTTCTCCAAAAATGTTGGTGTGCAAACTGGTGTGGGGCCCTGGATTCAATGAGTAAAACATTGTAATAGAGAAATAAAGGAAGATATTAGGAATGACTTTACCCCCCCCCCCCATACTCCTTGCCTTATATTTTTACAAGTTCCCCTGTGTTATTTTAGGCCTGTTTATACCTTTTGGTGATACAAGTGCACATAACACAGCCTAGGCCCTTACCAAAGTTAGTATCAAGCTCACAATTAACTGGAATAGAACGTGCTCCATTATAGGGTATTAGGGAGAAAACTAGTCTCACATTTGTAAAGATACTAGCCTCATTTCTCCCTACTGACTCAGTCACTTTGCCGAAAAGGTAAACTGCCATACGCTCACAGTAACTTTTGCTAAGCTCACTGCATCTGCTAAATCACCAGGGTTTACTAAAACAATCACAAGGTTAAATTTGAAATTTTAATAAAGTGACAGCAGCATGGACTGCTTTTCCTTTTTTATCTTTTTAAAGTAATCTCTACACCCACCATGGGGCTAGAACTCACAACCCTGAGATTAAGAGTCACACGCTCCACCAACTGAGCCAGCCAGGTGCCCCTGCTTTTCCTCTTTCAAATCATTTCTATAATACCCCATTTCCACAACAGTGAACACAATTTTACCTGGCTATCTACAGTCTGCTCAGGGGTGCCAGGAGTGCACGGAGCTTTTTTCTTCTTCTTCTTTGATAAGACCTTCAATAAATTTTAAGAGACGTTACCAATCTGCGTATTTATCACTGACAGTAGTCTTGAGTATGTATTTCCCCATTTATCTTTCCCTTATACCTGGCATATAACATGATAAAAACAATTTTACCTGGCTATTTGTAGATTTCTGAAGACCAGTGTCTGAAGCACTTCTTTTTTTCTTTTTACATAAAACCTTAAATAAAGAAATGAACTGGCAATGTCACATACGTATGCCATTTACATGCTTAACTTACCATTAGATCCTTACACGCATAATCAGTAAATGCTCTCCAAATGACAAAGCATTTCAATTTAAAAACCAAAACCCATGATCTTAAGGCAAAACTGGGAGAGAGACCCTCACTAAGGAATGGGCACAGCTGTGGAGGCTGAAGTAGGGCCAAACCTGAAGTTGGCCATACAGAAACCCGAGTCAGATGTGAACCAGAGGAACGGTAACAACAAAAGCTACAGTTGGTTAAAGTCCGACTCTTGATATTGGCTTGGGTTGTGATGTCAACTGGGCTCCGCATGGACAGTGTGGAGCCTGCTTGGGATTCTCTTTCTCTCAAAAAAACAAAACAAAACAAACAAACAAAAAATATATATATACACACACAAATATATATATTAAAAAAAAAAAAAAGAAACGTGAACTGGAAGAATGCGAAAAGGCGGGCCCTGTCTTAGCCAAGTTCAGGATTGGGCAATAAAACAGAGCTGCTCTTGCAAAAGCCAGCAAACAGGCTACGGGAGAGGCATTTCTTGCAGGCCTGCAAAGAATGCAAAGAGGCATTCTTTGCAGCTTCACTGTCCCGGCTCCCACACGGTTCCCACGAGCGCCAGGGCCCTGGGACGGTGACACGCTCTTTTAACACCTACTTCGAAAGCGTGTGTTTAGGATTCGAGCAAGAAGTGAACAGCTAGGAATTTGAAAATCCGTGCTAACTCATTTTCGTTAAGTTGTCTCATATATTTCAACCCCTGGCTCATTTAATTCGCAGAACTGACGCTTATTGGTTAATTCCGATCTGTATGTTAAGAAGAATATTTCTAATTCCAAAATCAGAATGGCAATAAGAAAGATCGTTGATTCACAGCCTTGTTTAAGGAGAGCATATAATAAACCAAACATTTCATTCTGAATGACATCTTCAATAGTTTTCTATAAGCATTATAGTTTTTGGTTAAACAGTGGTTTAACTTCAGTAACTTAAAAACAGATCATAAAAACTTTGCAAATGACCTAATCCCTTTCAAGAGTTTCCTCTTCTGTATAATGGAAATAACGGGATCTGCGCTAACAAACTTTTAGAAGAAACCTACAGTGCAAGGTTTCAAAAACTTAGACAAAGCCTCAACACTGGGCTAGACACTTTATGTATAAAACCATAAACAGGCTGTAATTATTGAGGAACAAAGCCCACCCCGTGAAAAACTATGAAAAACATTTTGTGAAAGAATATTTACCAGTGGAGGAAAATCATAATCAATTCCTTTTTTGGCTAATCTCTTCCTGAGTAACTTTTCTTTCTTTTTAAATCGCTCCTCCATCTGTAGCTTTTGAAGAAGTGTCCGATTCTGATTATACCGTTTCACTGCTGGATAGGATGGCTTTTTAAATGGAATATGCCACTCTCTGAAAAGTTCTTCGTGTACCTTTTCAGGTGGTATAAAATGACCTAGATGTAAGAGAAAGAAAGAAAAGTGTTTCCAAACCAACGCGACAGAGAGGATTCAATGTTTTTGTCAAGATGATGGGTCTCCCGTTTTCAAGAGCAAGAGTGAAAGAATACGGGGGTGGGGGGGGGGAGGGCGGCTAAAGGAAAGGCACACAGCCAACAATTATTGTTAAACGCCAAGAACTAATCCAGGAGCCAGGAATACGTGAGTGAACAAGAGGAGTCAACAAGAGGAGTCGTAGAAGGGCATGTCGTGGTGGCATCAAGTCTGGGGGCAGGGGTCCTTAAAGCTCGCAGGATCTCAGACTGTGTGACCTGCCGTAGCAGAAAGATCCCGTTCAGCTCATCTCTGCGTACCTACCTCTCCAGGACTCAGCCAGCTTCCCCTGATCTCCATCTCTCTGCTTACGGGCCCTGTGCAGGCCGTGGCGGCACAACGGGACCGTTCGCAAAGGCAGGCCCAACCTTTGGCATCGACTTTCAACCGACAGGTGGGGAGTTGGTTAAGTACCCCAGTTCCCTCGCCTGGGAGTTGGGGTAACTCGGTCTCCCCGTGCTACCCAGCAGGATGGAGCCCAGCCGCCTACACACTACGGTGCTTGCCAGCTCACCCTCAGTGACTTCCTTCTCCCCGGATTTCTCTACTCCCTACAAGTATTTTCCTCGGCTCACCTCCAAAACACACTACTTCCACTCAAAAAAAAAAAAAAAAAAAAAAAAAGAGACAACGTGGCTAATCCTCCATTTGAACTCCTAACAGAGCTCAGAACCTCTCGTGTGATCTTTCGAAGTCAGACCCAGCACAGCACTGATCCTACACATGCCGTCCTGACATGTTTTAGGTCGCCTCTTGGGCCCATCTCCTCCCGGCAAGAGCCATGCTTTTTATGTGCGAAATGAATCCATGACCTCGACAAGGCTGCTGGGATTCTCTCTCCCAGCGGCGGGAACCGAGGGAGAGTGACGCTGCCTGGGCAGGTCGTCAGCCACGTGTGTGGCTCTGGCACCTGGGATGGTCACACAATCCCACCATCAGCGCAGAGAAGCCAAAACTTAGACTCTGCCTCCAGAGGCACCGGGCTGCGGACAGGGGTGCTCTGCGAATACAGAGCTGGCCTGTATTCTGGCGAATACAGAGCCCTCTACTCCTCTCTTGCAGATGAGCCATGGCCACTGCCACCGTCATTCACGCGACTCTCAGATGGGATTTCTTGCCTTTAACCTTATCCCATCTAGGACCCATTAATGGCTTCCCCTAGCCCTCAGGATATCTTCTCAACTCCCAGATTTACATGCCCGGCCTTCGGTAACCTGACCTCCTCTCATCTCCTGGCTCCCCTCACACTCCTTCACAGGCAAATAAGTAGCATCAGTCACCTCTCGCTTTGCACGTGCTGTCCCCTGGCACACTCCCATTTAATCTTCAGGTTTCCACCTAAAGACCCTTCCTCGGGAGAGCCTTCCACATCCCATGAGTGATCGGGCACCTGCCCTTCCATGCACTCCTAGTGACTCGTCCTACTTCCATCTCGGCACACACGGCTCTCACTCTAGCAGATTTTAAAATCCCAACTGGAAATCTGTCTAGAAAATGCACTCCTATCTCTGCACTAAGTCCTTACAATGCATCCCCACAGAATGCGAGAGAAGAGCACTTACACTTCAAGAGTCTTTCACCAAAAAGGTAGTTGTTCATTGTTTCACCAACTATTTTGGCAACATCTTCAGACGCAAACTCCACAAACGCGTAGCCTTTACTATTTCCAGTCTGCAATGGAACACACACCACCAAAAGTAGAACAATCAAATTCTTACCAGTAGTGAAACTCTTAAAATGCCATTAATTTAAATAACGTACGTAAGCCCCATTACCGAATAACATTACGACACCTTTAATTCTAACTTCAATGCACGGTGTGGGGACTGTTACGGGAAAAGAAAAAATCCAAAATAGTCTGAACTATCTTGAGTTGTTCCTGGGATTTCTTTTTGTATTTTTCATTTCATTTGCTTATTTTGAGAGCGAGTGAGCAAACAGGGGAGGGGCAGAGAGAGGGAGAGAGAATCTCAAGCAGGCTCCACACTGTCAGTGCCAAGCCCAACTCAGGACTTGAATCCGTGAAATGTGAGATCGTGACCTGAGTTGAAACAAGAGTCAGACGCTTGGACTGAGCCACCCATGCGCCCGAGGTATACCTGAGATTCTGATCACGTGATAAATACACTACTAGTACAACTGGAATTTACTGTATAAAGGAAATCTGGTAGGGCCCACAGTCCTTTACTCATCACCAGTTTCAACGGTAGTCACTTTATTCGTGTATTAACAATGCCCAGCAGAGGGGTGCCTGGCTGGCTCAGTCTGTAGAACATGGGACTCTTGGTCTCAGGGCTGTAAGGTCTAGCCCCACGACGGCACGCTGGGAGTGGAGCCTACTCAAAACAAAAAACAAAACAAAACAAAACAAAACAAAACAAAACAAAACAAAACAAAAAACAGGCGTCTGGGTGGCTCAGTCAGTTAAGCGTCTGACTCCTGACTTTGGCTCAGGTTAAGATCTCATGGTTTGTGGGTTCAAGTTCTGTGTTGGGCTCTGCACTGACGGTGCAGAACCTGCTTGGGATTCTCTCTCCCTCTCAAAACAAATAAATACTTAGGTTGTTTTTTTTCCCCCTGAAGTTTATTGATTTATTTCGAAGGTGGGGGGAGAGGGCAGAGAATCCCAAGCTGACTCTGCACTGTCAGTGTGCGGAGCCTGATCTGGGGCTCGAACTGGAGAACTGTGAGACTGTGACCTGAGCCGAAATCAAGAGTTGGTCGCTTAACTGACTGAGCCACCCAGGCACCCCAAATAGTTAACATTTAAAAAACAAAACAAAACCCAAAACAACGCTCAGCAGATAGCGTGATGGTTCACAAAGAAAGCAGGTAATATAATTTTCACTCTACACATAAGAACTGGGAAGACACTAACTCCTCAGTGTCACCAAGCTAATCGATAAAATACTGTGTTCATTTTTGGGGCACCTGGGTGACTCCGCTGGCAGCCAGCTCTTGATCTGAGCTCAGGTCCTGACCTCAAGGTTGTGAGTTCAAGCCCCGTGTTGGACTCCACACCCAGCACGGCACCAAATAAATAAGTAAATAAATATTGTGTTCCTTTTCACGTTTTCTAGTGACCGGTCGTCTTCATGACTGATGGTAAAGGGATGCTGCCAACATCTCCTGAAATGCACATCCTGGGTTCCTGCCCTCCACACAACATAGTGTATCTTCTCACTTGTCTTAATAACAAGAGCACGGGTTCTAGAGTCCAAATGCCCAAGTCTGGATCCTAGCTGTGACAGTTAGGCAAGTAATGTTAAGCCTCAAGTGTTTCATTCTATTAAATGGGGGAAGAATAAGCACTCTCGCGGGGCTGCTATGAAGAAATAATCTGTAAGCGCTCCAGGGGATGTTAGTCAGGTACTTGAATGTTCTTTAGAGTGGCAGAGGATGCCATCCCCAAATATGCTACTCCGGCATAAGGATTATTTTGAGCTGAGGGCAACCGGGAAGTAGTGGATAACGAAAAAGCCCTTTGCCGTCCTCCATTTGCCTAAGGGCAGGACACGAATTTACAGGGTTCCGGACAGAAAATCTAGGAGTGTAGGTGGAAGCCAATCTTTCTTCCCTTACGGCTCCAATTATCAGTAACGATAACTATTTCACAATTTTGCATTAAACATATCTTTGGCTATGGATCAACACTGGTGACGAAATTAAGGAAATGAGCAGGAGGCTCGTTTGTAACACAGCGGTGCCGCTAACTAGCAGCTCTGGGCACGTCGGCCGTCAGTTACCTGCAGCAAGATTGTGGTAAAACTTTGTATGTCTGAAAACCCCTCATAATACCACCTCTTTTTTTTTTTTTTTAAAGTTTGTTTGTTTGTTTGTTTGTTTATTTATTAAGAGGCAGGGAGGGAGGGAAGGTGGGTGTAAGCAGGGGAGGGGCAGAGACAAATCCCAAGCAGACTCCACACCATCAGTCCAGAACCCTATGTGGGGCTTGATCCCACAAACTGAGAGATCATGATATGCGCGGAGGTGCGCTGGATGCTTAACTGACTGAGCCATCCAGGTGCCCCCTATAATCCCAACTCTTTTTTTTTTTTTAATTTTTTTTCAACGTTTTTTATTTATTTTTGGGACAGAGAGAGACAGAGCATGAACTGGGGAGGGGCAGAGAGAGAGGGAGACACAGAATTGGAAACAGGCTCCAGGCTCCGAGCCATCAGCCCAGAGCCTGACGCGGGGCTCGAACTCACGGACCGCGAGATCGTGACCTGGCTGAAGTCGGACGCTTAACCGACTGCGCCACCCAGGCGCCCCAATATAATCCCAACTCTTAACAGGGAGGGGGAAGATGGTGGAGTGGAAGACACACACTGATTCCAACTTACTGTACCACATTGTAAACAAGCATAAACCTTCTGAAAAGTGACTCGAAAATACATGTCAAGTGTCTAAAAAAAGAAACAAATAAAAAAACCAAAAAAAGCCAGGGGTACCTGGTGGGCTCAGTTGGTAGAGCATGTGACTCCTGATCTTAGGGTTGTTAAGTTTGAGCCCCACATTGGGTGTAGAAATTACTTACAAATAAATCTGTAGGGGCGCCTAGGTGGTTCAGTCGTTAAGTGTCTGACTCTTGATTTTGGCTCAGGTCATGATCTCCTGGTTTGTGGGATTGAGCCCTGTGTTGGGCTCTGCTCTGACAGCATGGAGCCTGCTTGAGATTGAGATTCTTTCACCTTCTCCCATCCTTCCTTTCTCCCTCTGTCTCTCCCCTGCTTACCTGTGAGCTCTCAAAATAAACTAAAAAAAAAAAAAAAAAAAGCACCAAGCTTTTACCTAGTGGTATCAGAATGTTGGAAGTACTATGCAAACAGTCAAAATTGGGGTGAGTGGGGAAGGTGGCAGCTTTATTATGCAACAATGCTGAAAATGGTACATTTTAGTGCATCTCCTTAAGGAGCGAGCTTTCTAAAAGAAAACTGACCTGAACTCTTCTTCAAAAAAGCCAATGTCAAGAAAAGCAAAACAATTAAGCCAAAAGGGCAAGAAGACTGTTCTAGATATGCTAAAGAGCTAGAACCAAACACAATGCATGAACCTTGATTGGATTTCAGAATGGGTAGGGGAAGAATAACCTTCTGATTATTAACTGAAAAAATTGAGCTAAAGAATAAAATATAAACTTGAAACAAATACGACATGTATGTTCATTCATACATGAACATGTAGTAAAAACTTAAACACACATAAAGGGGTTCCTGGCGCTAGCTTAGTAGGTTATGCGTCTGGCTCTTGGTTTCGGCTCAGGTCATGATCTTATGGTGGCGGGACTGAGCCCCATGGAGGGCTCCGTGCTGAGCATAGAGCCTGATTGGGATTCTCTCTTGCTCTCAAAAAAAAAAAAAAAAAAAAAAAAGAGTAATGAAAAGAACTGGATTCATGAATAGTAATTCCCTGGACTTGGGGAGAAAATGAAAAGGATTGGGGAAGGGTACAAAAGGGGACCTTCAAGTCTACCTACAATTTATTTCTTAAAGAACAAAGATCTGAAACAAGTATGAGATATAGCTGACACCTGATGAAAGTGAATGGTGGATCACTGAATAGTCATCAAATATGCCAGCAGACTTTAGGATGTTTAAAATACCTCACCCACATAATACACAACCATTACAAAGAGGCAAATGGAAAAACAAGGGAAGAATACAGACAAATGTTATTTTGCTTAGGATGGGAGACACTAGGGCATTTTAAGGTTAAAATTCTCTTTAATGTCGAGATGTTGCTTTGACAACAAAAAACTTCGGATCTATGCTTTTATGACAATCAGCAGGTGACAGATGCATCTCTCTCCCCTCACACACCAAATCGAATATAAAAGTTAACTTTGATAAAACGTGGAAAAAGTGTATCAAGAAAAAACAGATTCCAACAGTGAGACGTCTATGGCTATAACCCAAAGCGGATGTGTGCAGGGAAGAAAATACAGTGGCCGTTCCTCTATTAGGAAAACAAAGCATAGAAACTTTTTCTTTACTAGAAAGAAGATACACTATAACAGCAACATTTATAAAGGATTTACTGCCGGTATCAGTCACTGTTCTAAAACTTTACATTCATTACCTTGTTTAATTTTTCATCATATTCTTCTAGGAGGTGGATGCTATTTTATTTTATTCACATTTTACAGACAAAATTGAAGCATGGAGAAATTATATAACTGGTCCAAGGTCATACAATGAGTGACCTGTACAACCAGGGTTCAAACCTAGGTGGTCTGGCTTCAGTGTCCTTATACTTAACTACTCAGTATATAGCCCTTTGCTATCATAGGGATGCCTATGCCAGAGGCTAATACAAGACATTCGTACTTGAGGCACCTGGGTGGCTCAGTTGTTTGCATGTCTGACTTTGACTCAGGTCATGATCAGGCGTGTGAGTTCGAGCCCCACATTGGGCTCACTGCTGTCAGCAAAGAGCCCACCCCGGAGACTCTGTTCCCCTTTTTCTGCCCCTCCCCCACTTGTGCTCTGTCTGTCTCTCTCTCTCTCTCAAAATAAACATTAAAAATAAATATTCTCAGGGCGCCTGGGTGGTTCAGTCAGTTGAGTGCCTGACTTCGGCTCAGGTCATGATCTCACAGCTCGTGAGTTTGAGCCCCGTGTCAGGCTCTGTGCTGACAGCTCAGAGCCTGGAGTCTGCTTCGGATTCTGTGTCTCCCTCTCTCTCTGCCCCTAACCCACTCGCATTCTGTCTCTGTCTCTCTCAAAAATAAATAGACATTAAATAAAAAAACAAACAAATATTTTTGTGGTGGCTGGGTGGCTCAGTCAGTTGAGTGTTTGACTTCAGCCTAGTTCATGATCTTGCTTGCCCTAAGTTCAAGCCCCAAATCAGGCTCTGTGCTGACGGCTCAGAGCCTGGAGCCTGCTTCGAATTCTGTGTCTCCCTCTCTCTCTCTGCCCCTCGTCTGCTCATGTCCTATCTCTCAAAAATAAACATTAAAAAAAATTTTTTTTTAAATATTAAAAAAAAAAAAGATGGGGCGCCTGGGTGGCTCAGTCGGTTAGGCGGCCGACTTCGGCTCAGGTCACAATCCCACGGTCTGTGAGTTCAAGCCCTGCGTCGGGTCTGTGCTGACAGCTCAGAGCCTGGAGCCTGCTTCATATTCTGTGTCTCCCTCTCTCTGACCCTCCCCTGTTCATGCTCTGTCTCTCCCTGTCTCAAAAATAAATAAACGTTAAAAAAAAAAAAAAAAAAAAAGCTCTGTTTAAAAAAGATATTCATACTTGCTCTTCAAACTGAAGTTCATGTACCCGTGGCCTAGTAACCATAGAATAAATAGGATTCACTTATCAGGATTATCAATTTAAATTGAGGATTTGGAGCAATTTAAAAAAAATAGCAAAACAAACATTTACATTAATACTGATTGTGCCTTTGACTGTTGCAGGTTCTAAATCTTACCCTCCCCTTTCTGATATGAACTGTGATAAACAATAGTATATGAACGTGCACTGTAAAGTGTCATAACTTACTTACTTGTAAGATATAAAACGATCTAATCTTACCCGTTTACTTCTGGACAGTCTGAATCTCGTAACAGTGCCAAACTGGGAGAAATATGCTCGGATCTGGGTTTCGTAAAGTGCTGGAGGTAAGTGGCCCACATAGATTACTCCAGGAGTAAGTTTCTCTTTCTCCTTTCGCTGAAGACGTAAAGACCAGGTAAACAAAACTTTTAATTAAAAAAAATCACATTGCAACACAACTTCAAGACTGCTGGCTTTCAGTCGAAGACAAAAGACTTGCCCTGCATTTCCAATGACAGAGTAGTAATTAAAAACTTTGGTGTTTAACATCTACCTCCCCAAGAGGGCAGCGGTCTAGTGGTAGGTAGTCTTAGCCTCCAGTATCGCAGCACCCAGCGCCCTGTAAACGTTCAGTAAGTATATGCTCAATCGATGGATAAGCAATATTTGCACACATCGTTTTAAATCTTCTGGCCAAACTCCACACAAACATACCCTTCAATTTTGCTTGCAGTTCACCGTTTACTCACACCCACTGAACTGAACAATTTGAAGACACTGACTTTCACGATCCCGAACAACCTTCTAGCACCTCAGTCATGCCCTTGCTTTCTATAAGCAAGAACTTTCAATTTTGCCAAATGTGTGTTTTATGCTTAAAAACCAAGGCAAATACAACTTGATGTCACGGGCCCTAGTCAGCCAATGAAACTCGGCAAACACTGTCTTTTAAGAACTCCAAAATCACCAACTGGGCAAACAAAACTCTCAAATTCGGGGGCAAGGCGGAGGCGTGACAGCTCTAACCTGGGGTTGATTCCATTCCCAACAGCTGGCTCTCTCCCCTGGCGTCACCCCGATTACCTCCCGCGCATTTCCATAGGAGAACCCTAAGGCCTACACGGCCAAACTCCATCTCTCGATCGGCATACCCCTTCCGGTCTCGGGGAGGCCTTGGCCTCCAAGCTCGTTAAGGCCGGCGGGCCACCCCGAGAGACGCTGGCGCGAGGAAGGCGAGGAGCGCGGGGGCAGGGAACCGCACGGGCTTCCGCGCTGTCCCGGAGACCCCCAGACCCGGCTTGCCGCCTCCCCTCTCAGTTCGGCCCGCAGTGGCTGCTCACCTGGGTTGCGCGCCGGCGAGACTGCGCCACCTCCTTCTGAAACTTGGCCTCCTCCTGCGGGTTCAGCGACAGGAACGGCTTAGCCGGGCCTGCAAAGACCGCCATGGCGACAGCTTCCAAGCCGAAGAGCTCCACGCGGCGGCCCCGGAAACGCCGAGCCCTCAGGTCCTCCAAAGCGGAAGTGGAGGCAGGAGACCTGCGCGGCGAGGCGCGGGGGGCGGGGCATAAGGCGCGGGATGGGGCGGAGCCGGGAGGGGCCCGAGCGAACACAGGCGCCCACTGCTGGCCGGGCCGCGCTTGGCCTTGCTCTCTTTCCGGCCACCTGTCTAAAATGGCAGACGCTAACTTGTTCCCGTCTACGTTGCGGCCAGCCAATTTCAAAGCGAGGTTCGAGCCCCACGTTGGGTGTAGATTCCTTAAAAATAAAATCTTTAAAAACAAATAAAACACAACCAAGTAAACTTGAAGATCTAAATCGCTTTATTAAATGACTCATGAACCGGGCGGCATCCTATCTACCAAGTCGAAAGGAACTCCATGGAGCTGCAGAAAAGGAAAGCTTTTTAAAGGCAAAGGGGATGGGAGGGGAATTATTAGAAAATAATGCATTGTCACCTGTCACCCTCCTAAGGCAGAGGGAAGGGATCTATCAGAATGACCTCCAGTTTGGCAGATTAAAGTTTACGGGGGTGGGGGTGGGGTGTGAACTATAGTCCAGTTAGGTATTAAGTCTTCATTTACTCACACGGGTCCTTAACATAAGTGACTGCGTTGGGGGCTAGTAGTTTTCTAAGATCAAGAGTTTCTGAGATCAAGAGTTGGATGCTCTACCAACTGAGCCAGACAGGTGCCCCTGGATTTTGTTCTTTAACACAGGGAAAGTAGGGTGTGGAGTGGAGTGGAGTGGAGGCGACAGCAGCAGTCCAAACAGAGCTGGTGCGGGGGATCGTGGTGGCAGGTGTTCTGGCACCCGGGATGGCCAAGTTTGGCTGGCGCCCAGGTGTATGTGTGGGAAGAGCGGACAGTAAGCCTGTACAGTAGAAACACAGAATCTGGGGCCCCATCCCAGACCTATGAATCAGAATCTGCTTAGAAACAAACCCCCTTCGCCCACCAGGCAATTCATATGCTCCATAGATCTCACTTTGGGTAACAGGAGCAGAGATTTGGGGATTGATCACTGTACTGAGTGAAATGTGTCCTCCCCAAGATAAATTTAAGTCTCCCCCCTGCCACCGTACATGTGATGGAAACAGAGCCCTTGCAGGTGTAATCAAGACGAGGTCGTGCTGGAGTAGGATGGGCCCTATTCCAATAGCTAGTGTCTTTACATAAAGAGAGAAATTTGGACACACACACACATGCACACACACACAATGCCACTTGATAACAGAGGCAGAGAATGGAGTGATGTGTTTGCAAGCCGAGGAATGTGAAAGATGCCTGGCAACCAGCAGAAGCTAGGGGAGGTAAAGAAGGACTCTCTCCTATAGTCTTCAGAGAGACAATGGCCGTGCCAACATCTCGAATTTGGATTTCTGACCCCAGGTTCTCACCGCAGCCCAGACTTCACCGGCTTTTTTTTTTTTTTTTTTTTTTTTTCCCCTCCCAAACATTGTCAGGCACTCTCCGTTAAAAGCGACTGCTGGTGATGTTCACCCTGGCCCTGTTGGGTAACATCTCGTTGGGCTGTGCCTCTGCTGCCCAGGACCCAAGGGTCACTCTGGGACCTGGACAGGTGGTCACAGGAGTTGATGTGGCATCCTGTTCAGAGAGCCCGGGAACCGTTAACCCCTGAGCCCTGTGCTGGGGGAAATCCCCAGCTTTTTCTTCCATAAGGAAGAGTTTGGGTGACATGATTGTGAAGGTCGATCTCTTGGGGGAGTCTGTGCCCTCTGGTGCAGTAGGGACACTACTTTTTATTTATTTTTTAATGTTTATTTATTTTTGAGAGAGAGAGAAAGAGGGGGAGAGTGCAGGGGAGGGGCAGAGAGAGAGGGAGACAGAGGATCCGAAGCAGACTCTGCACTGATAGCAGGGGGCTCAAACCCACAAACTGCGAGATCACGACCTAAGCCCCAGTTGGACGCTCAACTGACTGAGACACCCAGGAGCCCCTGGGGTGTGTCTTTCTTATGCCACTTCCTTACCCAACTCTTATGGCAAGTCAAGATTTCCCTGGTCTTAAATCATGCCATGACCAGATACCAGCGTAGAGCCCATGAGGATTATTCAGGCTGGCCAGTCCTAGGCTAGTTACCTTGCCCTGCCTTGCCTTTCCTGCAGAAACCCCAGTAAAGGCATCTGGTTCAGGTTTTCCCTCAGTCCTGCTTCTGCCTCCAGACCAAACCTGGAGCTTCCCCATGCGGTCCCCTGCAGGGCATGGGCTGCCCTGTCCTCTTGGGAAATGTGATACATTCTTCTTTCAATGACACGGACCTCTCCATGCTGTCACTCCGTTATCTATTATAAAATCCCATGGGTACAAATGAGGCAGAACCTGAGGCCTGTCTCCTATTCTCCCTCTTTCGCTGATTCCCTAACCCCTTCTTCCTGCTCTCTGACTGCAGGCAATGACACCCAAACTGTCTTCGGTTTCTACTCTTTTGCCCTTCAAAGAGCCTTGCAGAAGCGCATCACCAGTTACATAGTTTTCCATGCTATTAAGAGAGGTATAATTTCCCCCTGAAATTAGCCTGGGATGTTTGCGGTGTTAATATTCGCGCTGGGAAGAGTGTAGCCAAGTTGGCTTTTTCAGGCTGTGGTGGGCAGGGGAGTGGAAATTAGTTTAATCTCTCTGGATAGTGATTTGGCAAAATATATCAAGAATTTTAAAAATAGGACCTATTAAAAATGATTTGCAATCTTGAGAAGGGCTTACAAAGACGTTTATCACAATGCTATTTATAATGGGAAAAACTGGAACCAAACAAAACAGCCTTTGATAAAGGACTGAGTTAATGAATATGGCATCTTTGTTCCACAAATAAAACCACATTAACACTGTCTCCATTTAAAAGATTATTTCAAAAATTACATAAAAGTGAGAAATATTGGGGCACCTGCGTGGCTCACTCGGCAAAGCGTCCAACTTCAGCTCAGGTTACGATCTCACAGTTCGAGACTCTGTGTTGGGCTCTGTGCTGATAGCTCAGAGCCTGGAGCCTGCTTTGGATCCTGTGTCTCCCTCTCTCTGCTCTTCCCCATTCATGCTGTCTCTCTCCTTCACCAATAAAGAAACATTAAAAAAAGTGAGAAATATTAATTTTAAGTGACAAAATTTATTAGAAATGAGTAAGACAAAAGTGAAAACTTTGTTTTTTAATTTATTTTTGAGAGAGAGTGTGTGCACAAGTGGGGGAGGGACCAAGAGAGAGGGGGACAGAGGATCCAAAGTGGGCTCCGTGCTGATAGCTTCTGGTACTGATGGCAGTGAGTCTGATGTGGGGCTCAAACTCATGAACTTCGAGATCATGACCTGAGCCAAAGTCAGACGCTCAACTGACTGAGGTCAGTTGGGGGCACTCAGGCGCCCCCCCCCCCCCAATGAAAACTTTAATAGAAATATGTGTAAAGCACATAAATCGGGAATGTCCCAAAGAAATGTCAATATAATAAGAAACGTTTTTTTTTTTTTTTAACGTTTATTTATTTTTGAGACAGAGAGAGACAGAGCATGAACGGGGGAGGGTCAGAGAGAGGGAGACACAGAATCGGAAACAGACTCCAGGCTCCGAGCTGTCAGCCCAGAGCCCGACGCGGGGCTCGAACTCACGGACCGTGAGATCATGACCTGAGCCGAAGTCGGCCGCTTAACCGACTGAGCCACCCAGGCGCCCCAAGAAAAGTTTAAACACACATTACAAATTTAAGGGAGGCTCCCCTACTCCCTGATCAGATTGTAGCACTTAGAAGATATTTACACATTAAAACAGAGTGTGATTGTCACATCGGCACGGCAGGGCAATTTGGTAAAGCAGATTCACTCACCGCGTGTCTATTGAGTGTTTGACAGACACTGAGAAAAGTTCTGAGGAGGGTCAGGTGATCGATAATTCAGCCCCTTCAGGAGCACGCTCTGCTTTCCCTATGTAGAAATAAGTAAGATCATCTCTATAATGTACATCTATAAAACACTATCCTAAGAGTTATAATCTCATGATGTTTCCATTTGAGCTGTGGGGGGATGGGCGAAAGGGAAACCTCACTAAAATAGGGTTGGGAACTTTGGCTGGGAAAGCTTCCGGGTCCCACTGCTGTGGTCAATTGCACTTCCAGCGGAAAGAGACTGACTTCCGCCTCGGATACCACCTTACTCCCCCAGCAGGAAGAAGAAAGGCTTTCCTCCTCCCTGACCCCAGCAATAGCCCAGCCAACGGAGAAACAGTCACAGGCCAGCCAATGAAAAATCACTACATTTGGAACTCCCAGTTTACATCCATGAACTTTTTGTTTATAACAGCCTCCCAACTTCCCACTGCCCTCTCTACAAGAGGATTCCTCCCGTTTGTCCCCCCCTCCCCCACTTGGCTATAATTTTGCCACAGTTTGTTTGACCTGAATTGCAATTCTCTGTTATTCCCCAACAAACAACACCTTTTCCTGGTAAAATAACTGTCTGTTTTATTTCTCAGGTTAACATTATATACCTCAAACCATTGAAAACAGGAACTTCAAGTGATACTTGCATAGCTATGCTCATAACGGCATTCTTCACAACAGCCAAAAGGAGGAAACAACCAAAATTTCTATTGAAGGATGAACGGATAAATAACATGTGGTACACACATAAAATGGAATATTATTCAGCCTCAAGAAGGAATGAAATTCTGACACATGGTACAACACAGATGAACTCTGAGATCATTATCCTATGTGTAATAAGCCAGTTACAAAAAGACAATACCATATGATTCCACTTCTTTGAGGTACCTAGAAGAGTCAAATTCACAGGGACAGAAAGTACTCTTGTGCACATTTATAGTTCTCCAAACTTTTAGAGACAGGTGTTATTGAATGCTGATCTGACAATTGAGAAAAGACACCCTTAGGGGATGCTTAAATCATTTAGATTTTTAGAAAAAAAGAGATTTGGCAGACTCTTATGTCTGCTAGTTTCAAAACTCATGATCTTTATTTTGAGTGGGAATAGAGAGAAATGTTGCAGGATTTGAAAAATGATTTCGGATTTATATGAAGTCAGTCAATACACAAAAAGTGGTGGTGCTAAGAACGTGTTTGGCAAGTACCAAGTCTAAATAAAAATGAGCTTCTGTTCCTATTTTCATTCTTTTTTGTGAATTAGGAGATTCTACTGCTTATGTTACACCACAAAATGGCATCTGATGTCAGAGGAACACAGGCAAAAAATAGTAATAAAATAAAAATAAAATAAAAATATTGGGTTTGAGCAATTTGTCAAAACAGCTTTTCTAGCCTGTCACATTTTAAAGTTGTAGGGGTCAAGTTAGATAAGGCATTTGAATCCTCTTGCAAATATTATTGTTAAATGGTACATAGACGAACAATAACATAGAAATTAAGACAAAGCATTTGGATTCCAGCTTCAACATTTACCAGCTGCATACGACCTTAGGCAAGTCAATTAATCTGTTACTATAGTTATTTCATTTATAAGGTAACATTAATATCCACTTTACAAAAGTATAATGAAGTTACAATGTCTTTCTTGTAAGTTTTAGAATAACCTCTCACACAAAGCAAACAACCCCCATCTAGTTGAAATAAGTAATCATTTTAAATCATTTGGAGAGTGCATTCTACTGTGGAATCGTGTACAATTATGTATATAAATATAAAATTTCTAGACATGAGAGACCCTATTTCGAGAAAAGCTCCATTTCCCGTTCTATAACAAATGGCTAATTAACCCTTGAACTGGACAAAAGGACTGGTCTAGAAGCCATTGTTCCACAAGCAATTGCTCCTAAAATCAACAGGACCACAGGCTTCCCAATCATAAGACTCTTCCCAATCATAAGAGTAATATATATCAAGAATAGCTTCGTTTGTCAACAGAATAGTTATCAGTGTGTAACCAAAAGCGTATTAGCCCTTAGCCTGTTAGTATAAATTATCTTTTTTTTTTTTTATCAAAGTCATGTGGTTCTCCCCGCCTTCCCACCCGCCCCCCCAACCCTTGCTTTCACCCTGCAGGAGGGACACTTATTTGATTATTGCTGGAGTCTGTGCTCACCGAATTGCAATTCTTAAATCTCAAACACTTGTTTGGCTCTCATAGTATCTTTTTATGTTCAGGTTGACCCAACGCATTCATACACATTTCTATTTGTAGAACAGATGTATGGAATAACTCTGCAACGTCAAGACATCCTTAAGGCGCTTGCCTCAAGGGAATCGGGATAAGGAGGTGTTAGTTGAGTAGAAGAGAAATTTCCCACCATACACGCTTTAAAGATCCATATAATTTAAATAGGTTATACAGTCATACAGGGAAGGAATTAAAATTTTTCCCTCGCAATCCATCCTGTACTCCCCCCCCCCCCTTTTATTTCCCGTGTATTCTTTGCAAATACGACGCATGTTTCCACACGGAGATTGCACTCTCTCTACGTTTTTCTGCACCTGTATTTTTACGCAAATGCTTCAGTATTGAAACATTTCTCCTCCCATCCGCCACAGCAAAAAAACAACGTTAAGCGTTGCGCTTGTTTGCTCAGCCTCCAAGCCCGCCCCGCCCCTTCAGGCCCACTGGCCCCCGGGCACCCTTCTCCCCGCTTAGCGGAAGGTTTCCGGCGTTGCCTGTTCGAAGTTCCCCAGATGAAAGCCCCGCCCAGCATTTCCCGCCCCGCCCCCTGAGCGCGCGCCTCGGCTCCCGCCGCGGCACATCAGGCAGCACGGCGGACAGCCCAGGATCCTGCGCGCCGCGGACCTCGGAGGACCCCAGCGACGTCCGTAGCGTAGGGCCGGGTGGACGCGGCGGCGGCGGCTGGCGTTGCGACTGACTGCGCCGGTGGGCTCTGAAACGCTTTTCGGCGGCCACACTTGCCGCTCTGGTCGATTGTTGTGCAGCCGGCGCCATGTCTGTGAGCGAGATCTTCGTGGAGCTGCAGGGTTTTTTGGCTGCCGAGCAGGACATCCGAGAGGCGAGCCTCCTCTCTTCCCCTCCCCTTTCCCTTTCCTTTCTTGCTTGGCCACCGCGCCCGGCCCTCCTCTGTCGCTCTGTCTCGAGCAGTGGGGAAGCCTCCGGGGATGGGTTGCTTCCCCTCTTGTATCAGCTTAGGGAACCTTCCTCTCCCGCCCCCGATTCTGCTCTCCGGTCCTGATTCTGTGTGTTCGAGTCTCGGCTCTTCGGCATCGCCCACCTCGTTTGAGTGTCAGTCTTCCTGCTTTCTGGCGCTTGTTTATGTCGAAGGCTCAGCGCTTGGGACTCAGAGAACACGCGTTTCACTGTTTGTTGTAGCACGTGTGGCCTCCTCTCTTTAAAACTCTCTTATGGCTTCTTATTCCACATAGAATAATAATCCAGATTCTACTGTAGCCCACAGGTGTCTTCTCCCCTCCCTCCATCTCATTTTACGCCATCTTCCGTTGTGTTTTATGTTCAGTTTAGTTATCTTTTTTTTTTTTCTAGTTCCGCAGAGAGTTTCTTGCCTCAGGATATTTGCATGTACTGTGCTTTTCCTGGAATTCGCATCTTTCCTCTCCTTTCCTGGTGGTTACTTCGTATTCATATTCTTGACCTCACAATCTGTCATGTTTTTTAGTAGAGAATTCACGTTAGAAAATTTTGTGCGATCCGTATTTTTTAAACGTCTGTCTACCCTATTATGCTCTAAACGGCAAGAAGGAAGGGACTAATTGGGAACCAGTATTTACACAGTGCTTCTCACATAAATGTGCTGTGAATATTCATAAAATGATTGAAAAGCACCCACTCTTCGTATTGCATTGCATTTTTCTTTTTTACAAATTGCATTCAGATATTTCATTTCTTTTGATATTTATAGTGTTTCAGTGGGATATTTGGGGTGGGTGGCGATTATCCTTTGAAGGCTGCATGAGAAATCTCAGGCCCTGTAGTGACCTCTTGAAGGTCTCACAGAGGAAGTAAGTGGCAACGTTGGGATTCAAACCTGGATATTTTCTGTACCAGTTCAGTTCAGTAAAGATGGTTGGAGTTTTAAATGTGTGTGAAGGTGTCATAGGTACTTAACCTGTGCTGTCTGATATATCTGGTTTGAGGTTATGAAAATAGTTACATTGAGTTTATCTGATACTTTGATTTTTAATTCTTTCTAGGAAATCCGAAAAGTTGTACAGAGTTTAGAACAAACAGCTCGAGAGATTTTAACTTTACTGCAAGGGGTCCATCAGGGTGCTGGTTTTCAGGACAGTAAGTTCTTTGTTTTGATTTTGAAGATTTTTCTTTTTAAGTTTATTTATTTCTTTTGAGAGAGAGAGAGCGCGCAAGAGAGCAGGGGAGGGGCAGAGAACGAGGGAGAGAGAGAATCCCAAGTAGGCTCTGCACTGCTAGCACAGAGCCCGACGTGGGGCTTGATTCCACGAACACGAGATCATGACCTGAGCCGAAATCAAGAGTCGTACACCTAACTGACTGAGCCACTCTGGTGCCCCATTGATTTTGAATATTTTTTAAGAGTCCAAATTATGAGTCTTTCACTTAAAAGAGTTAATTTCCATTCAGAAGACATTTCAAGTTTGTTATCATTTTATTAAGAAAAATGTCCCTCATATCCTATGGAGAAGTAGGTGAGTTGAGTGTTTTATAGGTTTACAGAATTCTGGAATTCTGTGTGTTATGGTTGATTTTCCACTTGCACGTAGTAATGTAGTAATGTGATTCTAATGTGATAATTGTTGTAGGTTTGTAGTTCTCTTGTGTATCTTTTATATGGCTCTCTTGTTTTTAAACCCAATCTTTCGTGGGGCACCTGGGTGGCTCAGTCAGTTAAGTGTCTGACTCTTGATTTCAGCTCAGGTCATGATCTCACAGTCCAAGAGAGTGAGATTGAGCCCCGTGTCCGACTCTGCACTGATGGCATGAAGCCTGCTTGGGATTCTCTCTCTGCCCCTGCTTGCTTGCTCTCTCTCTCAAAATAAACATTAAAAGAGAAATAAACACAGTCTTTGATTCATTGAATATGGTTTAATATGCATTTGTATGTAAGAAATGTTCAGTGTAAAAGGTTCCTAATGGGTTTATAGTCACCATCTTTCATGGAAATCACATATGATAAGTTTAAACATGGGATCTTCAATGTAGGATGTAGCCAGCACAACTAAAAGAGCTGAAATATATTTTCAGGTAGAGAATGATACAATGGTGTAACTTACAGGTGTCACAGGAAAGTCTTTTTTCTCAGTGATATGGAGTCGGTCAGTCTGAGTATTATTGATAAAGCTTTTTGACCAAATGTGGGAGCTAGAAGCTGTCCAATTTTAGGGATCCTTTTGGAATAGCAGCTGGTGCATGGCCCCACAATTATTATTATATTTTTAATTTTTTTTGAAGTTAGTTTATTTTGAGAGCTAGAGAGATATGGGATGGGGGGGGGGGGCAGAGAGAGAGAGAAGGAGAGAGAGAACCCCAAGCAGGCTCTGCATTGTCAGTGCACAGTCTGATGCATGGCTCGAACCCACGAACTGCTAGGTCATGAACCGAGCAGAAACCAAGAGTTGGACGCTTAACTAACTGAGCCACCCAGGCACCCCAAGGATGACATTATTTATGACAGCTTACTGACTTGTTTGCTAAATATTATTCCCTTTCAGCAAGTTTTTGTCTATTTTTCAGTGTTGGTTAATGAGTAGGGAAACTAGAGTTGGAATTTTGAGAGCCAGATTGGAAAGTAGAGATGCATACCCTGCATTTGGTCATGAGATTTTTTTTTTTTTTAAGAGTTGATTTATTTCCAGAGAGACTGTAGATTATTAAGCCAGAACTGTATTTGAAATTTGGTAAATCTTACTCATTATTGTGTTTGATTATCTTTTTGTGATCAGTTCCAAAGAGGTGTTTGAAAGCTCGAGAACATTTTGGTACAGTGAAAACACATCTAACATCGTTGAAGACCAAGTTCCCTGCTGAACAGTATTACAGGTTTGTAAGAAAAGTCGTATTATTTTGTAATGTCAAGTAAAAATAAAGGCAGGACAAAAATTATACGTACCGAATGATTGCTGAGAACGAAGTAAAAACCTCTCTGTGTAGAAGAAACAAGGAAAAAGAGTCAGACTATTATTAGTGGTGGTATTTTAATGGTGACAGAGATGGGGATTTTTTTCCCCTCCCTTTGAGAATTTTCCTAAGGAAAACATAATTTTTACAATGAAAAAGGAATTAAAAAATATTTGTTGTATTAAGGTCAAATAGAGTATCTTTTTAGTATATTTAAGTTGCTTGTGAAATTGGGTGAACCATGTCTATGCTATTAAGGTTATGGGATTAGAGGGCACTATATAAATGGAGTTGAGTTTTTCCTCAAAGTTTGAATTATACTGCCAAATAACATTTTAGCTAATATTCTGTAACTTGTTGACCTATAGCACCGTTAATTTTTAAGAGTCTCCATTATTTAGGGAAGAAAATTTGCTGCCAGTCATAATTGTGAAATTTATAGATTGTAAAAAGCATCCCAGCCTCACAGATGTTAAATTGGAAAGAACTGCATCTGAGTATTGATGAAATACAGTGAATAAGAACCTAAAATCTCTACTTATGTCTCTTTTCTACTGAAAAAGATGTTCTGTTAAGACACATGTGGGCACAAAACAAGACATGTATGTGGGAAGTGGGTAATACAGCTCCACAGGATAATTTAAGGCAGGGGTTGGCACACTGCCTGTGGCCCGCCGCCTCTGGAAGCTGAGAATTGCTTATATTTTAAAGGGTTGTTAAAAAAAGAAAAACACCCAGATAAGAATATGTGACAGAGACTGAATGTGGCTCACAAGGCCTAAAATGTTACTATCTGGCCCTTCGCAGAAAAAGTTTGCTGACCCTGCTGTAAGGTAATAACGGATGTAGAGAGACCTTGAACGATAGGATTGGCAGGATCTTGAGAGATCGGGTAGTTTGGAGGTCACACAGAGGCTGACCTCTGGGTGATTTGGCCCTTAGAGGGTTTTATTTGACCTGTATTGTATTGAAAATTTTTTTTTGAATTTGCCATATTTGAAATTCAGGAGGCATAGCATTAATATTTGGGGGTATAAAATTTCCTATTTTTTTTTTTTTCAGGCTTCTAGCTCAGTTTAACTGCAGGATCCTGAAGGTTTAAGTGTCGGTTTAGTGATTCCAAATGGTAGTTATTATATGTATAAATCAAGATTTTTTTTTTAATATTCTACACTCAAAATGTGAGATTAAGTTAGGTATTGAGGCTGATGTACAGTGCAGTTCTCATCAATCTGCCGTCGCCAGTTTTAATTTTTCTCAGCAGTATCATTGTTTTTACTGATTAAACTTCACAAGCACAGTTGTTCTTGTCCATAATCTTCGATTGTAAATATCTTTATATTCGTTGAAGTTGGATCATGCTTCTCGTTTGTCTACTAAACTTCTAATAAGTAATTGCTATAAATGTGAACTTGTAAAACTTATATTAAATCCATCTAATATACTTAAATGGCATGTTTTTACATGTTTTTTATGTTGGGGTTTCACATGGATTTGATTTGGAAAAGCATTGTATTTCCAAAATGTTTGACTACGACCGTACTAAATTTATCTTTTATAAAGCCCCTAATCCTTCCACCTAAATGAGCTTCTATCCGTGCAGATTTCATGAGCACTGGAGGTTTGTGTTGCAGCGTTTGGTCTTCTTGGCAGCATTTGTTGTGTACTTGGAATCAGAAACACTAGTGACTCGAGAAGCGGTTACAGAAATTCTTGGCAGTAAGTGTCTCCTATAGCGTCGGTCTACACAATCAGGCACGGTCGCTTAATTTTTGGTTGTGGGGGAGGCTGTTGCTTATACTTCCTACTTATTAGAACATACGAGAACTAAATGGAAAAATAGTGACTTGGAAACACAAAAAGTAAGAACATGTAGTGGCTTGCTTTTTGTACTTGGGTGTTGCTTTTAGTTTTTAAAATTTAGTTTTTAAAAATTCAAGCCTACAGGGGCGCCTGGGTGGCTCAGTCGGTTAAGCGGCCGACTTCGGCTCAGGTCATGATCTCACACTCCGTGAGTTCGAGCCCTGCGTCGGGCTCTGTGCTGACAGCTCGGAGCCTCGAGCCTGTTTCAGATTTTGTGCCTCCTTCTCTCTCTGACCCTCCCCTGTTCATGCTCTGTCTCTGTCTCAAAAATAAATAAACATTAAAAAAATTTTTTTTTAAAAAATTCAAGCCTACAGAAAGTTGAAAGAATAGTACAGTGAAGACCACTTAGATTTTCTGCTTGTTAACATTTTGCCATGTCTTTAAAAAATTATTTTACTTTATTATTATTATTTTTTTACTGTTTATTTTTGAGAGAGACAGAGTGCAAGCTGGGGAGGGGCAGAGAGAGAGGGAGACACAGAATCTGAAGCTGACAGCTCAGATCCTGACGGGCTTGAACTCATGATCTGTGAGATCATGACTCAAGCTGAAGTTGGTTGCTTAACCGACTGAGCCACCCAGGCACCCCCACAATTTTTAATTTTTAATTTTTAATTTTTATTTTAGTGTGCGTGAAGGGGGTAGGGAGCAGAGGGAGAGAGAACTCTGAGCCGGCTCCATGCTCAATGTGGGGCTCGATCCCACAACCCTGGGATCATGACCTGAGCTGAAATTAAGAGTCAGATGTTCAACCGAATGAGCCACCCAGGCTCCCCAACATTTTGCCACATTTGTGAGGTCTTCTCACTTTGTGCACGTGTATGTGCATTCATACATTCGTGTGCCCGTGTGAACCATGTGAATATCACTTAAGGGTGTCATGGCTTCTCCTTTAAATGCTGCGACATGCTTTGTCCAAAAACATAGGTATTCTCTGATATAACTAGATAATGTTCTGGGTGATAGTACTTTCTGAGGGAAGAATGAAAGGAAAAATTGAAGTCTTAAGAGATCAAAAATCCACAATGAGGCCTAGTTGCCAAAAGTATGAGCACATCATATAGTTTTAAAAGATCTTTTTTTCCTTTGAGAGAAACAATATGTGTGTGCGTGTATATGTATGTGTGTGTATATATAGTATTTTATATTCTTAGGCTCACATTCTGTTCACATCATGACCTTATTTTTACTTTGGTGTATTTTTTAGTTGAGCCAGATCGGGAGAAAGGCTTTCATCTGGATGTGGAAGATTATCTCTCGGGAGTTCTAATTCTTGCCAGTGAATTGGTAAGAAGCTTAGTAATTTGCCATTTGCGTTTTTGATCTTCCCACCTCGCTGTCAGTTTTTAAAATGGGCACAGAAATTCAGGAAGTCTTTTCTAAGCCCTCTATCTGTCACCAGTTTGTCATCATGTGCTGTGTGTGCTGCTTTGCTAGTCATCAGAGAAAGGCCAGTTCATACAATGGGCAGCCTGTGCGTACTGACTAATGTGTGAATTTAAAAAAAAAAAAAAAAATTTTTTTTAACGTTTTTTTTAATTTTTGAGACAGTGAGAGACAGAGCATGAACGGGGGAGGGGCAGAGAGAGAGGGAGACACAGAATCGGAAGCAGGCTTCAGGCTCTGAGCCATCAGCCCAGAGCCCGACGCGGGGCTCGAACTAACGGACCGTGAGATTGTGATCTGAGCTGAAGTTGGACGCTTAACTGACTGAGCCACCCAGGCGCCCCAAATGTGTGAATTTTTAAAAGATGGTAATGCCTCTCCCTTTCAAAGTGGTGGCAAGACACACACATTCCTAGTAACTGTGTCAATACGTATACTTGCTTCAGGGACTAATTTAACTGTATATAGGTTGTTTTTCTTTTATTCTCTTCATCTGTCTCTTGAGAAATTGTCCTATGGAGACAATTCTAAAGAAGAAAAAAAGGCTGTCATAAAGGTGTTCCCACTAGTCTTGATTCGCATGGATGGAAACTTGTAGACCACAGAAACCCCCAACAGAAAGGGAACGATCTCTTAAGTCTTGAAGTAACATCGTAATGTTAAGCGGTGGTCAACATGTAATTCGGAAAGGCAGCGTGGGAAAGTTGGGGGCCTTGGGGGTCTCTTGGTTGTGATGCGGAGGAAGACGTGCTCACGAGGCCTGTTGTAAGGTGTCTCGGTTTCCCTTCCCTCGTGTAGTCGAGGCTGTCCGTCAACAGCGTGACCGCCGGAGACTACTCCCGGCCGCTCCACATCTCCACCTTCATCAACGAGCTGGATTCGGGCTTCCGCCTTCTCAACCTGAAAAACGACTCCCTGAGGAAGCGCTACGACGGCTTGAAGTATGACGTGAAGAAGGTGGAGGAGGTGGTCTACGATCTCTCCATCCGGGGCTTCAACAAGGAGACGGCCGCGGCGTGTGCCGAGAAGTGAAGCCGGAGGCTCCGCTGGCGCCGGGCCCTGCTGACCTCAGCGGTCGCCGGTGGGGGTGGACCCCTTGCCTCTCGGGTAGTTAGCCTTGCCCCGTTGCTAAACACCGCGCTTTATTTTTTTAACCGGTTGGTTGTGTGGTGGAAGTATCCAAATGGAAACGCTTTTTTCTGGGGGTGAAACAATAGCCTTTTCAAGGACAGACTTTCTTTGTCGTTTCAGTGAATTTGCTCTGTAATTCAATGTATTTCAGTTCTGTCGGAAAGTGTAAATGTCAGTCTCTTGGTAAAGTCCTTTTTTTGCTCACCCTGATGCTGTTGATGTACTGATTGAGAAGTTTATGGTCTTGTGTTTCTTCCAGAAGTGATCCTTGGTGTTTTCTATATCCAAATTAGCCATCCATACCCAGGTATGTGTAGCCTGGATACCGGATAAAAATGAGTAATTAAAAAGGATGGTTGCCAAGCAAAGGACAACTTATTTTATATTTTCTTTCGTTATTTTAAGCCTCGTGAGTAAATCATATGTTGACATTTTTTTGCAAGGGAGTTACAGCCCCAGGGTCTCTCTCACTGCCATCAAAATATAAAAGAGAAAATTGCAAAGTCAAGCTCAGATTATCTCGGGACGTTTTTGTATTAAGGGATTGAGTCACATCTTATCATTTGGCTCTCTTTGCCAGGTGGGGAGTAGGGCTTAGTGTCTTACAACACCTCTGTTTTCTGATGTTGCCTTAACATTCTGCTCTTGCAGCAATTTAAAGATCGTTTTCACACACATCTTGAACTAACACTTCATATAATATATTTTTAGGCTATGAAACCTTTTTCCTAGCAGCCAGCTAGACCGGCTGGTCCGAGACTACAAAGCCACCCAGTCAAGTTAATTAGCAATACCCTGACTGGTATGTTCTGAGAGACAAATGCTGTGCTTTGTCTGGAAAAAAGAGAAAACCTTGGATTTAAAAAGGAAGACCAGCTGATTTGGTAATGTTTTTTAGAGTAAGCAATTTCAGGTTTTGGCAGCTATCCCAACGGTCAGGTTTTAGATTTACAGTTTTGGGCAAGTCCTGTAAACCTTGTTGGCACCCTCCTCCCCCTCCTGGTTTTCAGATAGTGCTAAGAATACTCGCCGTGTAATTTTTGCTGTTGAATTGAAACGGTTTAAAATGGTGACGTCATCCACGGTTTTTTGGAGCTCACTGAAAGGAAGATGCTAGTGTTTCCAGAATAACAGAAAGCATTTAGAAGTGTCATCCTCTCCTGCCTGCTACCAGTTTAGGCGTTCCGTTTGTGCAGTGGAATATTTGGCATTGCTATCAGAGCCGTTCTCAGGCCAAGTTAAGGACTGACCAGATTTTCCATCATGAGGAGGACAAGTAGAAATGAAGCATCAATCGCTATGCATTTTTGGGTTTTAAACAACTTTCTTGACAGCTCTTTCTGCAGAAGAGTGTGTAGAAGGAAGAAAGGCGTTTGGGTCTTTGAAGTGCCTAGGGTGGTCATCTAAGATATGCAGTAATAGCACTGCCCGGATTGAGCACAGAAGGCTTCAAATTACATGATCAAATACATGCAGTAAGTTCAGTAGTAGTTTTCTTCTACGTGGAGAGTGGACTCTGAATGTGTGTTGAGGCTGAAGAAGACCAGGGGTGACAAGCACATCCTGCTGTGTAACAGTTAAAATTATTGAACGACACCAGCCGCTCAGTTAAATTGAAAGTATTTTAATTGACGGTATTGAAAAGTCTCGGCTCTGGTTTTAGTGCACCAGAATTGTTCTTTTCGACTCTAGAAGATTGAGCGGGTTAGAAAAAGTAGAGATGAATTAGTGGATGTTTTCTTTATAAATTTATTTATAAGAAGAGAACCCTTAAATACTTCATAAGATTTGCCCTGTCTTAAACTTGAATAATACTGGTGACGCCTAAGAGAATTTAATAAAGAACGAAAGCTTCTTTGGCAGTGTTTTGGGTCCTTTACTTTAAGTGGCTGCAGTCGAGGTACAGATGCAGAAAGCCACCGGCAAAGTTCGTGGCGTGCACTCAGAAATCATGGCTTTCTTGTTTCGCGGTCTGGACCGGACTGTACTCTTCAGGCAGAGCATCATTGTCTGCCTGACGCCAAAATAAGGTATTCCCTGAACCTGAAGTCATTTGTTTTCTTAGTAGTCACTGTAATGAACAGTAAACAAGTAAAAAAAAAAAAAAAAAAAAATCACCCCTCCGCTCCAAACAACAATAAGAAACATCTACAGAGGGTTAAATGGATTGACTGGACTGAGGGTTTGACTGAGGGTGAGAGAGGGGAGAGGAGGGAATCTGACTTCATGGTCCGGTTTCTAGTCTGGGAGACTAAGTCGATTTAGGTGCTGTTAGCTGAGGTCGGGGCGGGGGAGGGGCTGGCGTGGGAAGACTTCTGAATGTGTTGGGTTCATGATGCTAGTTGAGCCTGAGGGGGAGATGGCCAGCAGGACTTTGGGCGTGAGGAAAGCTCGGAGCCAGCCTGCGATAGTTTGGGGCAGCATTAGTGTGTACGTGGAAGGTAGGTCAGGAGAGTGGGTATGACCCCCTAGGAGAGCGTGTAGAATGAGAAGAGTAAGGGGCTAAGGACAAAACCCTGGTTGGTGGGGTTTAGTGAGTTAGGCAGAGGGAGAGACCATGGGGAAAAGGAGAAGGGGTTAGAGAGACTGAAAGAACAGTGAGAGTGGCTTGTCACAGAAGCCAGGGGAATAAAGAGGCTCTAGAAGGCTTTTTTCGGGGGAGGGGGATTTAAGAGATTTAAAATACAGACTTTCAGGGGCGCCTGGGTGGCTGTCGGTGAAGCGTCTGACTCTTGATTTTGGCTCAGGGCATGATCTCACGGTTTGTGAGTTCGAGCCCCAAGTTGGGCTCTGCCCTGGCAGTAAGGAGCCTGCTTGGGATTCTGTCTCTCCCTCCCTCTGCCCCACCCTCGTGCGAGCGTTCTCCCTCTCTCTCTCTTTCAAAATAAATAAACTTTCTCCACAGCCTGAGAGCCCTGTGACACTGTCGGGTGAGTCTTGGTTATGCTGTGCTAATAAACCCCAAAACTCAACAGGCATAGTACAGAGTTTATTTCTCACTGACACTGTGTGTCCGTTGCAGGTTTGCTGGGGCACGTGCTCCACGTTGTCCTCATCTAGCTGACAGGAGCCATCAACTGGCGCATTGCCTGTTGCCGTGGGAGAGGGAATCAGTTGTGGAGGGTCTTCTACAAACACATGTTCCGGTTTCAAAGTGACCTGCCACTTCCTCTCACAGTTCACTGGTTAGAACTGGATACGCCTTCCTGCTAAACAAAGTGCAAGGGGGCCTGGCAGGATGGGAGTCTGCAGATGGAAGGTCAAACCAAATGTTGAAAGTCTTCAGCAATAGGTACTTCCTTCGGTTGGATGAATAGTAGTACTTCTGGTCACACGTGAACTTCACTGGGCTTGGGAGGGGCCGCTCTTACCTGTCAGATGACGAGAAGAGGGTGGACCCGTCAGTAGTCCCCTCAGCTGTTGAAGGTGGTTTCCTGTTTGAAAGAGATTTCTCTGGTGTGTGCGTTTGTGTCGGTTTGTGTATGGGTGTTTTGGGCCAACGTTCAGTGAGTTTTTGTATGTTGCACGCACCGGGTTAAACATTTTATTCAGATCATCTGAATTCCTGCCCATATAAACCCTGTGAGGTGCCTACCACCATTTCCCCCGTTTTAGACCGGGAGCAGGCTTAGAGAGGGCAGTCCGCTTGCCCTGAGTTCACAGCGATGAAACGGAAAGGCTGTGATTCTCACCCACTTAACTCTGTCCCTGCATCCACATATGCCGCTTCTTCCCTGATGCTTTTGAAGGCCTCTGTAGCCTGACCAGGAAAATCCCAAATCCACCAAGAGTTACGAACACAGTGTATGCGTAGCTTTGGGTTGGGTGCCGTCTCTGTTAGAACTTAGCATAAAAAACGAGTGGGAAACTAGGTCTGTGCCCTCCAGAAGTTTAGGGTCTAGTTACAGGGGAGAGGGTGGTGAGAAAGATATAAACAGGTAAGAGATGAAACATTCAACTAATATTTGAGCACCTCCTGTAATGTTTTGGAATTCTTAACAGCTTTATGGAAGTACGTTTTACAAATAAAATGACTCAAATCAAGGGATTTATAAAGTAGTGCAACAATCCTCATGTGTTATCTTCCAGAAAGATCCCAGCCCCAGGCCACCACTAATCTACTTTGTTTCCATAAATTTGCCTTTTCAGGATATTTCCTATATATGGAATCATGCAGTCTGTGGTCTTTTGTGTCTCATCGCTTAGCGTAATGTTTATACGGTTTGTCCGTGTCCCAGCACAGCATGTGTTGGTAGTTTGTTCCTTCGTATTCCTGAGTGGCATTCCTTTGTGGGTATTCCACATGTTATCCATTCATTAGGTGAGGAAGATTTAAGTTTCTACTTTTTGGCTGTTCTAACTAATGTTGCTATGAACATCCTCGTGCAAGTCTGTCTGAGTGGGTACTGCCATTTCTTTTGCATAGATACCCAGGAGTCTGTTGTAAAAATGGTGATTTTCTGTTTAGCTTTTGAAGAAACTCGACCTGCTTTCCTTTCAGCAACCTATGAGTTAATAGTCAAGACAGTACTAGACAGGACGTTATAACAACTTTATTGCTAAATAAGTCGTGAATGATTGCTGTAGGAGTTGGGGATGTGTCATATGGAATGGTTCATGAAAGAGGTAGGATTTAGAGAAGCATGGAACTAGGAGACGGTCATTTTTTGGGGGACAGAATTGAAACCAAATAGAAATGGTACAGGCATGCCATGGAAATATGGTGGATTCAGTTCCAGATCACTGCAGTAAAGTGAATATCGCAATGAAACAGGCCAAGTGAGTTTTTTCCCAGTGCAGATACAAGTTACGTTTATGCTGTACCATAGTGTATGAGGTGTGCGATAACATTATGTCTAAAAAAAATACCGTCATTAAACAATACTTGATTGCTAAAAATGCTATGTGTGCTTTCAGCGAGTTGTGATCATTCATCACAGATCACCATAACACATATAATAATGGAAAAGTTTGGAATATTGTGAGAATTACCAAAACGTGACCGATGTGAAGTGAGCAAATGCCACTGGAAAAATGGGGCCGATGGATTTGCTCGACACAGGGTTGCACAGCCTTCGATCTGTAAAAGACGCCGTATCTGTGAAGTGCAGTCAGACGAGGCATGCCGGTGTTAATTTCATAGGGATGGGGATATCATGCATTTGATGGCAGGAGAGAACGTGGTGAGGTCGGACTGTTAAGTTTAGAAAAGCCTGAATTGGGAGGTTAAGGAGTTTGGACTTAGAATGATAAGCATTGGGGGCTGCATGGTTTCTTTTCTTTCTTTCTTTCTTTCTTTCTTTCTTTCTTTCTTTCTTTCTTTCTTTCTTTCTTTCTTTCTTTTCCTTTTTTCGTTTCTTCTCTTTTTCTTCTTTGCTTTTCTTTTCTTTTCTTTTCTTTTCTTTTCTTTTCTTTTCTTTTCTTCTCTTCTCTTCTCTTCTCTTTTCTTTTCTTT
>NW_024412395.1:8523935-8705382 GCF_014898765.1 Herpailurus yagouaroundi | reverse complement strand
CCTCCCTCCCTTCCTCCCTTCCTCCCTTCCTTCCTTCCTTCCTTCCTTCCTTCCTTCCTTCCTTCCTTCCTTCCTTCCTTCCTTCCTTTTATTTTGAAGAGGGGAGAGAGCAGCTTTGGAGTCAGCCGTAGTTTTGAATCCTGGCTGTCATGTTACCAATAGAAGAGACCAAAGGCAGGGAGACCTGTGAGGAAGTGCTTGCTGTCTTTGAGGTTGTGAAGGTCAGCTTGGGCAGCTGGTCGCGGTCCTGGCTGACACAGATGCAGTGTGCTATAAAGGGGTAGGCTTGGAATCCGGGGTAGGAGGGATGCTGTGGACTGAATGTGTGTGTCCCTCCATGTTCATACAGTAAAGCCTGATCCTCAGTTGGATGGTACTGGAGGTGGGACCTGCGGAGGTAATTAGGTCATGAAGGTGGGGCTCTCAGGAATGGGATTAGTGCCTGAATAAAAGGGACCCAGAGCTCCCTCATGCCTCCACCATGGGAGGACACAGCCAGGATTCGGGCCCCCACTGGATACTGAATCAGCTGGCGCCTGATCACCTTGCTCATAGATCTGTTGTTGAAGCCACCCGGAAGGTGGTAGTTCTTTTATAGCAGCCTGAACAGACCAAGACAGGGGAAGAGCAACTGAGAAGAATCAGAGATGCCTAAGCTGAAAAAATGAATGTGGAAAAGGGGGAGCTAGTTTCTGGGGGAAGATGAGAAGGTTAGTTTTGCAAGTGTTGAGTTTTCTGTGGTAGATGGTGCAGGCGTGGCTGTACTTTCTGGAGTAGAATTTGGGGCCCTAAGACTGGAGCTGAGGGAGTCCCTGAGATTGGGTAGAGTGGATAT
Organism: Herpailurus yagouaroundi; assembly: GCF_014898765.1. NCBI lineage: Eukaryota > Metazoa > Chordata > Mammalia > Carnivora > Felidae > Herpailurus > Herpailurus yagouaroundi. The sequence continues at coordinate 8,704,547 of NW_024412395.1, read as the reverse complement.
CTGACTGACTGCAGAGGAGCTCCTGAAGCCGGGGAGAGGTAAGGGGGAGAAATGTAGGGCTCTGGACCATAATCAACCCAGCGAGTCCCTGGAGGTGGTTGAAGACTCTGAGGAGAAGATGGCAGAGGAGCCAGAGGCCCTTGTCCTTCTCTCTAGTTCAGGTCTGTCCCAAGCAGGAGCCGGGACCAATAGAAAAGCGATGTATGTTTCCTGCTCTCTCCCATTGCCATAGTAATCCTTTACTTACTGTAAAGAAAACAAAATAAACCTATGAAAATATGTAGAATCCCCAGACAAGAAAGTTGGGCTTGTTAGTTACTTTGTGATTTTGGTTTTTTTCCTCCTTATTTACCCTGTTTCTTAAATCATTACTCATGATCATCTGGTGTCATTTAATATTAATTAACATTTACCCACCGCCATCTGCTCTGGCTTGAGTTCTGCGTTCATCCATTTCAGCTGTGTGTTTCAGTGACAGAATGCTGGCCTTGCTACGTGTATGTACCAGCTGGACCTGCCATGCCATTGAGACCCGTTCAGAAGTCGAGGGGGGACTTCAGCCTCCTCTGCCATGTCCCTGTTGTCAAAGCTTCCATTGATGAACTTTTCGTTCACTCTGGCAATTAAAGTGAAGCCAGATTATTTTTCTCAGTTGGGAGATAACAAAGGGCAGGATGTTTGTTTTCGCTTTCTGGGGAAGGCTACAAGATTGTTTTAATCATGATGGGGTGGTTTGGGGAGCAGAATCCGTCAGGGGGCTGGGCCCTTCTACTTTAATAAGACGCTATTTAATTAGACCCAGAACTGACACAACTAAGAGACCGATAATCAGTGTTAAAAAAGACTAACATTAATAAACTTTAAGGCTTCTTTTTTTTGCACCCAGAAGTTAATTTTCCATCCCAGAGGATCAGAGGGATGGACCTACGTTCTCTTCTTCAGTCATGCCTGGTAATACTTGGCCGTCAGTCTTCTGGGGACTAGTCTTGGGGGTGGGCATTGGCAGGGAAACAACATGAGCCCAGGGTTGTGTGGCTTAGTGAGCCTTTCCATTCCTCACCTACAGTCCCACCTGTCACAGGACAAGGACATGACTTCATCTTGTTTAAGAAAACTGGCCAAAGGGGCACCTGATTATTGGGCTGTGGCCTGCCTTGTGGCATCAAGCAGCTGTAACCTTGCCTTGAGCTCAGAACAGTCTGGAAATAGGAACATTTACAAAATACCCTCACTGGGGAAAAACAAAAGGAAATCGGATTGGCACAGGCTTGTTTTGAACTGGCTGCAGAAAAACTCTGATCATTACGTATTGTTTACACATCAGAAGGAAGGAATAGGTGATACGATAGGGGCTACAGGGACACTTTGGGGAATATGTGAATGTGCACACCATTGGTTTATGATACATTTCATACATTTTTCTCACTGTGGACTTGTGTTACTTTTGTGATTACAAAAGAATTGTGTAAGCATTGTGGTAAATTGGGAAATGACAAAAATCGTAAAGGTGCGTATATATTTTTTGTGTTGTGGTTTATCCTAAGTATACTACTGACTTTAAAAACTTTCTTTCGAGGTGATTGTGGATTCTGCTGGTAACTTTTGATCAGAAGTATTACCGTTTAGCTAGCGGCTTTGTAAATGTCTGTTCGTTTTCCTGAGCTCCTTTCACAGAGATACAGATGGATGTCTTCTCCCCAGGCTCCGTGGAGACACTCAGGCGCCACGATCAAGCTTCCCCTGTCCTTCAGCAGCACCTTTCACATTGCTGGCATCGAAACAAACATACTCTAATTGCATTTTACAGTTTTATAATTGGATTTTATAATTTCCAATGGAGTTAGAAAGGAATGTTTGTCCCTTTCTGCTTTGTCAAAGTATTTTTACATTCATCACCACATCTGACTTTCGAAGCTGTCCTACCACATTCTTGTGACAACTCAGGAGGCCCGGACGAATGAAGGAGGAGGTATTCCCAGGGACTTTCCTTTCTTCCTTAGCCTGTCTCCTCTGGGCCGCCATCCACTCAAGCTGATCGGCTTATTCTCTAGTCTTGAATTCTGATCTCCGCTTTGTGCTGCTTTGGGAACAACCTGGCAGTTCCTCAAAAAGTTAAACCTAGAGTTAGCACATGACTTAGCAGTTCCAGTGCTAGATGCGTATTTGAGAGCTAGAACTTCCGTCTATACAAAGACTTACACGTTAATATTCTTGGCAACATTATAATAATAGCCTACGAGTGGAAACGGTCTAAATGTCCATCACCTAGTGAATGGATAACAAAAGGTGGTATATCCCTGCAATAGAATGTTACTTGGCAATAAAAAGGAATGAAGTACAGATACAAGCCACAGCATGGATGACCTTGGACACATGCTAAATGAAAGAAGCCATCACAAAGACCACATGCTGTGTGCTTCACCTATAGGAAAGTCCACAGACTGGGGAAATGTATAGTGACAAAGTAGATTAGTGGTTGCCATGGGGAGGGGGTGCGGGGGGGGGGTGGGGGGAACGGGAAGTGACTGCTAAGGGGGATGGAGTTCCTTTCTGGGAAGCCGAACGTGTTCTGGAAGCAGATAGTGGTGATGAATATACTAAGCAGCAGTGAACTGTACTCTTTTAAAAAAGGATGAATTTTGTAGTATGCAAATTATATCTTAATAAAAAGCCCAAACTGATCTTGCCATTTATCTTTGCAAATTGCTGCTTGTGGTTTCTGCTGGTGGCACTGGGGGTGGGGTGCTCACATGAAATATTTAATCTGGCCAGCATTTTGTGTTGGCTGTTGTCTCCATCTATAGAGGAAGAAACTGAAGTCGGGAGCACAGGGGTGACTCCTTGCTATCCCCCAGCCCATCTGTGGTTCCCACCCGGCTTAGCCTGACCAGCCCCAAGCCCTTCTATGTTCCGCTTCTGGGCCACTGACGCCTAACACGGGGGAGCCAACTTTGGCTCTTCTCCCTTGCGTCTCCACCTGTTCCTGAGTAGTTTATTTTCTCTGTGCCTCTTGTGCCTGTTTTCTACTTTTCAGTCTATACCACATCCCTAGATTAGAATGCTGTCACTTGTTGCCAGGCCTGTTCCGAGAGCCCATTAGTCTCCTGTCTTGCAATCTGTCATTCCCCTAATCTACCCAGCACTCTGCTGCTGCCACATTGAAATCTGATTTTTCAAGCCTGATCACTCGCCTGCTCTAAAACCATGGCTGCCTGTGCCCCAGTGCACACTCCTCACGCTGGCATCCAAGGCTTACGACAGCAGTGCTCTCTGCTTGCCTGCCCACGCCTCCCTGCATGCCCCGGAACCCTACTGACTGTGTGTGCTCTTGGAGCACAGCCATAGCGGGTTGGAATTCGCAGAGGCTCTACTGACCACTCAGGAGAGAATCATACTTTGACAACTCAAAGGGGAAACATTCAGGGACCTTTAGGGTTCCTCAGCCTGTCAGTAAGAGAGGAGCAGTGATTTTCAACTGGGGGCAGTTTTGTCCCCTAGGGGACTTGTGCAACATCTAGAAACTTTTTTTTTTTTTTTTTTTTTATCATCACCATGACTTGGGCAAAGGAGTGCTACTGGCACCTAGTGAGTTGAAGCCAGGGATGCTGCTTCGACATCCTGTCCTGCACAGGATGGTGCACGGCAAAGGATTGTCAAGTCCTAAATGTAAGTAGTGCCAAGTTTGAGAAACCAATGAGCTAAAGCAAATAATTTTACCGTTGATACGCACTAAAGAATAAATGAAAATACTAAGTGATTACAAGTGTGTCATAAAGATTTCTGCATATTAGCAAATGCAACGCAGGAAGGCCACATTGAGACGTGGGGCTGATCAGAGGGTGAGTTTGGGCTTCCGCTTAGCACGTGATGCTCGCTTCCAGGCCCCTCCCCCAGCGCCATGACGCCTGACGCTTCATTGCAGTATAGCTTGTCCAACATTGAGTTCTGATTGTGTGGTCCTTGCCCGTTTACTTGTCTGTATTCTCCACCGGATCTGAGTTCTTTGGGGGCAGGCTCGCTGCCTTGCTCATCATTGAATGCCAGGCTCTTGTACTAGTGCCTGGCGTGTAAAAAAAGCTCAACAGGTATTTTTGAGATTGAATTGAAAAGAGGAAGTACGTAATTTAAATTTTATCTCAGCAAAGGGAAAAAGTGTTAGCCTTTGCGGACCTTTTTCTTTTTTAGCGCTTGGAGACTAGATAAAACATGCTAACCCCTCAGATGTCAAAAACCTTTCTGTAAGCCTCTCTCTAAGCACGGAGAACAGCAGTCTGGCATCTTGCCTCGCCCTCTTCTCTGAGCCTCTTCTATGATGCTGCAGCTGTCAGTGGGCTGTTGCTTCCAAAGGGAGATGGGTGGGAAGAGGCAAAGAAGACCCTAGGGAAGAGCTGAAGGATCCAGTACCATCAGGAAACATGGGTGGCAGGTTCAGATGAGGGCACGTGACCATTTCATTGTCTAGACTGGGGTCAACCATGGCCCCACACTGAAGGCATTGGGAGTCTGTGTGTGTGTGTGTGTGTGTGTGTGTGTGTGTGTGTGTAGCTTTGTTCTCATTCATGGGGGAACTGATGGGAAAGATCCACATAAATTCTGTAGTGCAAAGATTATTGCTATCTTTTGGCACATTGCGGTGGCTTTCTTCCTGGGTGTATCATGCAGATTGTACATCTGATCACTCCTTATGGTTAGTTAGAAACCTTTACTTGTAAGAGTTGTAAACCATTAAAGAAAGAAGTTCTTGGAAAGATGTGGAATAGTCTAGTAGCTATTCAAAATCTTATGGACCCCACCCCTCCCTTTTTTAAAAAATGTTTATTTTATTTTTGAGAGCGTGAGTGGGGGAGAGGCAGAGAGGGGGACAGAGGATCCAAAGCGGGCTCTACGCTGACAGCATCGAGCCTGACGCAGGGTTCGAATGCAGGGCTCACGCTCATGAACCTTGAGATCATGAGCTGAGCTGAAGTCAGATGCTCAACCAAGCCATGCAGGTGCCCTCCACCTCCTCCTCCTTCTCCTCCTTCTTCCTTTCTTCTTCTTCTTCTTCCTTTCTTCTTCATTCTTCCTTTTTTTTTATTGTGGCTAAAATGTACATAACAAAATTAACCATTTTAACCACTTGTGTTTTGAGATTTTATTTTTCAGTAATCTCTATACCCAACGTGGGGCTTGAACTCACAACCCAGAGATCAAGAGTCGCATGTTCTTCTAGCTGACCCAGCCAGTACCCCCCACCCATCTTAACCATTTTAAGTGTACGATTCTGTGGCATTAAATACATTTACATTGTTGTGCAACCATCACCACCATCCATTTCCAAAATTGTGCCATCTTCCCCAACTGAAACTCTGTACCCATTAGACAACTCCCCCATTCTCCCTCCCCACCAGCTTCTGGCAACCACCATTGTACTTTGTCTCTATGAATTTGACTACTTCAGGTCACTCGTATGAGTGAAATCATACAACAAACATTGATTTATTGGCTTCTCTATTGTTTTTAGAAAAATATTTTCTCTTTACAGCTTTAAAAAGCAGTAGAGGGTCACTAGTAAGTTTAAAAAATACAGGAACCTGTAAAAAAGTAAAATAAAAATCTTTGGGGTGCCTGGGTGGCTCAGTCGGTTGAGTGTCCAACTTCGGCTCAGGTCATGATCTCACTGTGAGTTCGAGCCCTGCGTCGGGCTCTGTGCTGACAGCTCAGAGCCTGGAGCCTGCTTCAGATTCTGTGTCTCCCTCTCTCTCTGCCCCTCCGCCACTCATGCTCTGTCTCTCTCTGTCTCAGAAATAAATGAACATTAAAAAAATTAAAAAAAATCTTTTATCACCACCCAGAAGAAACCATTGTGAAAATTTTAGTTCATATTCTTCTGATTTTTTTTCCTATGTCTTTATAAAGAGTCATATTGGAGCTCTGTACAGTTTCCAGCTTTTCAATGTTACAAATAATAGTGTTATGAATATCTTGGGATACCATCTCTGATTGCATCTCTGAGATTATTTCCTGAGGATAGAGTTCTAGATCATATTTTCGGACTAAGATTATAGTTTTAAGACCCTGGATAATAACATTTCAAATTGTTTTCCAGAAAAGTCCCAGTTTATGCTTCCACAGCTATGTGTGAAAGTGACTGTCTCAGCACATTGTCATTAGTATAGCTTATTTTTTGTCTAAAAGTTTTGCCTACTTTTACCAGAGTATCTTGTTACCATTTTATGGTTCATCTTTTCCTTAACACCAACCTCTAGAAACATCCACTGTTAATATAGGTGTGGTTCTAAATTTTGCAGAAAATAGCATCATTTTCTACATTCTCTTTAACAAATTTCTTCTTTTAAATTTAGAAACTAATTGTGAATCTTGGTTTCCATATATTTTCTTTATACCAACTTTATTATTATTTAAAAATTTTCATGAGTTCAGGGGCACCTGGGTGGCTCAGTCAGTTAAGCGTCTGATTCTTAATTTTGGCTCAGGCCATGATCTCATGGTTCATGAGTTTGGGTCCTGCGCTGGGCTCTGTGCTGACAGCACAGAGCCTGCTTGGGATTCTCTCCCTCCCTCTCTTTCTGCCCTTCATCTGCTTGGGTGTGCTCTCTCTCTCTAAAATAAATAAAATAAAATAGAATAAAATAAAATAAAATAAATTTATATTAGTTAAAAAAATTACATCAATAGTGTGCTCATTATAAAAACCGAAATAGTTCATGAGTATGAAATTAAAAAATAATTATACTTTAATAATATATTTCAAATGCAAATGTAAATATATAAGCATTATATTTGTTATTTTCCACAAAAATCTGTTCATATTATACATTTTATTTGCAATTTGCTTGTTGTATCAGCATTTTATCAGTCAACATGTCAGGACATACAGGTTTGCCTAATTTTTTCTTTAAAAAAAATTTTTTTTTCACTTATTTATTTTTGAGAGACTGAGAGAGTACAAGTGGGGAGGGGCAGAGAGAGAGAGGGAGACACAGAATCCGAAGCAGGCTCCAGGCTCTGAGCTGTCAGCACAGGGCCCGACACAGGGCTCGAACTTACAAACTGTGAGATCATGACCTGGGCTGAAGTCAGACATTTAACTGACTGAGCCACCCAGGCGCCCCTCTTTTTCTTTTTTCTTTTTAATTTCATGATAGTCCATAGTGTGGCTATGTAATTTAATCATCATCCCTTTCATAGACATTAAGGTGTCTTGAATTTTTTTGTTATAAATACTGCTTTATTGATATCCTAATATATTTTATTTTATTTAAAAAAAATTTTTTTTTTCAACGTTTATTTATTTTTGGGACAGAGAGAGACACAGCATGAACGGGGGAGGGGCAGAGAGAGAGGGAGACACAGAATCAGAAACAGGCTCCAGGCTCTGAGCCATCAGCCCAGAGCCTGACACGGGGCTTGAACTCCCGGACCGCGAGATCGTGACCTGGCTGAAGTCGGACGCTTAACCGACTGCGCCACCCAGGTGCCCCTATATCCTAACATATTTTAAAAAGAAACCGTGTGGTGTGCCTGGCTGTCCCAGTTAGTGGAATGTGCCACACTTGATCTCGGGGTTGTGAGTTTGAGCCCCACGTTGGGTGTAGAGATCTCTTAAAAATAAAATCGTAAAAAATCATGGGACGGACAAATAGTTTAATACTATTGTTAAACATTTTGGTTATTTTCCTTTTTAAAAAAATATTTATGTATTTAAGTAATCTCAATGCGCAATGTGGGGCTGGAGCTTACAACTCTGAGATCAAGATTGGCATGCTCTTCTGACTGAACCAGCCAGGTGCACCCCCCGCCACCTCCTTTTTTTGCTTTTTAAATAAATCTCTGGGAATATCCAAATATTGTCCTAGGATTCCTAGGGATGGTTCATTTTTAAAGCTTCTGCTTTATATTACAAAAACTGTCTTCTGAAAATGTACACCAATTTGTACTCCTATCATCTGTTTGCCCAGACTCTCCCCATCTGTGGGTTTTACATTTGGAAACAACTTAATGGACTGGGTGGCAGATCACAAGCTTGGGTTCCATCCGTGCCAGTCACCTCAAGTAATAGTGGAGTTTGCTATCAGAAGGCTGAGGTCTCACTGAAAAGGAAGTCAGGACTTGGAGCTCGGGCTGGGACTGAGTAATGACCTTTGAGTCTCAGGGGCCAGCTGGAGCCTCTTCCCACTATACTCCTTGTGCCCCATTCTCTGCTCTGGGGCTGGCTTCCTTGCCATAAGCCCTACCCTTCTCCCTGGAACCTGGGCCTGCTCTGGGCTTCCTCTGGCACTTATCCTGCGTGTGTTTTCAGATTCATGCACTGTTAGTTAAATGATGAGTTTATTTGTTAAGATTTAACATGTGTAAATTTAACAGAGATTAGATGAGACTTAACATAGGTACTAAATTTAACACAGTAGAGTGTTACCGATGAATTTCTACACGCGATGAAGCTGATATCAAGATAGAGAGTTCTTTCAGCTCTCCAGAAAGCTCTCATGTTCCTTCCCGGTCCAGAACCTCTCCCTGTTCTGATTTCCATCGCTGCAGATTTGTTTTGCTGAACTTTGTAGACATGGGATCAAACAATATGTGTTCTTTTGTGTCTGGCTTCTTTTGGTCATGTGTCTCTGGGCTTCAGCCATGACACTGTGTGGGGTAACAATTCTGTCTCTCTTTTTTTTTGCTCTCTTTTGTTCACAGCGGGAATACACTGATTTTAAAATCCATCCTCCTTTCGGTGGGCGTTTGAGTTTCCAGGTGTGGTTGCTATGAACAAAGCTACTATGTATATTCTAGTATATTTCTGGGGGCGGGGCTAGGCCTAGGAGGGGAGTTTCTGGGTCATAGCATAAAGGTCAGTTTGGCTTGAGTGGATGCTGCCATATTGTTTTAGGAAGCAGTTGTACAGTTTTACTGGGCCTCCCGCAGCACCCTGGGGACCTAGGAGCTCCACATCCTCGCCATCCTTGTTGCTGGTGGCCTTTTATTTTAAGCCATCCTGGTGTATGTGTCATGGTGTTTAACTGGGTTTTTTTTTTCCTCCCTATTTTTTTCCATTGACCTGATACGTAGTAATGTTGAGTACCTTTTCATACATTTATTGGCTATTTGGATACCCTCTTTTGTGAAATGGTGCCAGTCTTTTGTCCTTTTTAAAATTGGATTGTATTTTTCATAGTAATTTGTAACGGTTCTTTGTATATTTTCAATAGGAATCCTCTCAGAGATAAATGTGTCACAAATACCTTTTTCTATTCTGTGACTTGTCTTTCTGACTTGTCTTTTCACTCTCTCAATGGTGACTCTTTAATGGCGACTCTTAACAGAAATCTTTAATTTTGCTGTCATCAAAACTTATCAATCTTTTCTTTTGTGGTTAATACCTTTTGTTCCCTGTTTAAGTGTATTTGCCCACATTTAGAGATTCATGAGAGATTCCCCTATGAGCTTTATTTTGCTTTTCCCTGTAGGTCTTCCTTCAGACCTTCTAGAATTAATTTTTTTGTGTATGGTGTGAGGTAGGGTTAATTAAATTGTCGGTGAGAGAGCCAGCCTTGTCAGTTGCTAGCCAGCTGGCAGAATGGTGTCCATCAAAGAGCCTAATCCACCATGGAGGTGTGGAGGGAGGGGCAGGTCCACTCAGAGTACTGTTAGGTCCCTTTTTGGAAAATGCCTTGGAAAATCAACCACAGATTCCCTGAGTGCAGGGACTCCTGTGGAGGCCCTGGAAACTCTTGTCTATGGACTTGTGACAGAGATAATTCTTCCTGTGGACACAAGGCTTCTGTGCCAGTATGGCTCCTGCACAAGCCCTAGAGAGGTCTCCTTCCCTGGCACTGAACTGGAGAGCTGTCCCCTGGAGAGAGGACAGCTCCTGGGGTGGCCCGAGGGCTGCTGCATGGACTTCTGTGAGGACACGTCCATGGAGAGGAGCACCTGGTGCCACCCCGGCTGGCCATCTGTGTTCCTGCACTATGACCTTCCAGCGACTCTGATCCCTAGCATGGCCCATTGTTGGCTTGTGAGTTTGGTGTTTAGCAGAATCTGAAAGGACCACGGTAGAGGTTGTACCCTGAAATACAGTCTGTACGGGAAACAAACTGCTTGATTCTTTCCCTTTAATTGTAATTTTTCAACAACCTTCAAAAGTCGCCAGTTAGAATCCCCCTCCCCCTTTCTCCTTATTCTTAAAAAAAATTGGCCTTTATTGAAGTGTAAGTTATTTATTTTATTTATTTAAAATTTTTTTAAAATCTTTTTTTTTTTTTTAATGTCTATTTTTCAGAGAGAGAGAGAGAGAGTGCGAGCGGGGAGGGGCAGAGAGAGAGAGGGAGACACAGAATCCGAAACAGACTCCAGACTCTGAGATGTCAGCACAGAGCCTGATGCGGGGCTTGAACGCACGGACGGTGAGATCATGACCTGAGCCGAAGTCAGCTGCTTAATCTACTGAGCCATCCAGGCGCCCCTTATTTAAACAATTTTTTAAGTTTATTTTATTATTATTTTTTTTAACGTTTATTTATTTTTGAGACAGAGAGAGACAGAGCATGAACGGGGGAGGGTCAGAGAGAGGGAGACATAGAATCTGAAACAGGCTCCAGGCTCTGAGCTGTCAGCACAGAGCCCGACGCGGGGCTCGAACTCACGGACCGCGAGATCATGACCTGAGCTGAAGTCGGCCGCTTAACCAACTGAGCCACCCAGGCGCCCCATTAAGTTTATTTTTTTATATTCTAGAGACAGGGAGAGTTTGAGTTGGGGACGGGCAGAGAAGGAGGGAGGGAGGGAGGGAGAGAGAGAGAGAGAGAGAGAGAGAGAGAGAGAGAATCCCAGAGAGAGAGAGAGAGAGAGAGAGAGAGAGAGAGAGAGAGAGAATCCCAAGCAGGCTCCACACTGTCAGCACAGAACCTGACGTGGCGTTCAAACTCACAGACTGTGAGATCATGACCCCAGCTGAAATCAAGAGTCAAAATCCAGAGTCGGATGCTTAACTGACTGCGTCACCTAGGCACCCCTAGTGATGTATACTTTAAAATAAAAGTCACAAATTTTTAAGCATACAATTTCAACGAGTTTTGAATTTAATCATGTAACCACCATCACTATCAAGATGTAGAACATTTCTAGCAACCCTAAACCATTGTGTCTCTTTGTTGTCAGGCCTCTCCCCTAATCCTGGCCCCTGGCAACCACTGGTCTGCTTTGTCACTATAGTCTTGCCTTTTCCACAGTTTCGTGTAAATGGAGTTGTAGAGTATGTAGCCTTTGTGTCTGGCTTCTTTCACTTAACATCCTGCCTTTGAGATTAATCTGTGTTTTATGTATATCGGTAGTTTGTTCCTTTTCTATTCCTGGGCAGATTCCACCGTATGGGCGTGCTGTAATCGATCCATTCACCGGTGGGTGGGTGTTTAGATTGTTTCCAGTTTTTGGATATTATGACTAAGGCTGCTATAAACAATCCCATGCAGGTCTTTTTGTAGATGCGCTTTTATTTCTCTTGAGTAAATATCTGGGAATGGAATTGCTGTCTGATACGAAAGTACATGTTTAACTGTTCGTAGATATTTGGGTTTTTTTCTGTCTTTTGCTATTACTAATGGGGCTCTGTGCAAAGATCTTTTTTCCCTTTATTTCTCTGGTATTTCCTTGAGACAGAAGAAGAAGATCTGGTACAAAGGGAAGATGCGTATGTAATTCTGCCAGATGTTGCCAAATTCCCTTTCAGAGGGATTGTACCATTTTGCATTCCTGTCAGCAGCGTAAGAGAATTTCTGTGTCTCCATAGCTTTATCATCAGTGTGTTTTGTGGAGTTTAGAGATTTTTGTCTATTTGGTAAGGCACAGTTGGTACCTCCATTTTGTTTTTGTTTTGTTTTGTTTTGTTTTGTTTTGTTTTGTTTTGTTTGAGAGAGAGAGAGAGAGAGAGAGAGAGAGAGAGAATCCCAAGCAGCCTCTGAGCTGAGCATGGGGTGGAGGGTGGCGGGTTCCATCCCACAACCCTGGGGTCACGACCCTAGCCTAAATCAAGAGTTGGATGCTCAGCTGAGCCATGCAGGCATCCCTGTGTGGTTTTAATTTGCATTTCCTTTATTGTGAGCCTGGTTGAGCATCTTTTCATGTATTTAAGAGGCTTTTACACTTTTAAAAAATTAATTACTGTGAGTCAGCCTTGGATACTCTTTCCCTTGGCCCCTTACCCCCATCACGGAGGCTTGTCAATGCTACCTAAAAAATTATCTTAAATCATTCCCTTCCCTTCACCCTGCTGGGCACTACTTAATTCAATCTGTCATAAACCCTTTTCTAATCTCTTTTCTAATCTTTTCTCCATACAGCCACTTTGTTTCAAATGCTCATTGTCTTTAGGATAAAATCATTGCCTAGACTACACAGCCACATTCAAGCTGGCCCCTGCCTCTCTCTCCAGCTTCATCGTGGGCCACTGTCCCCCTTGTTTACTGTGTGTCACAGTGCTTGCTCAGTTCCTGGGATGTGCCTGTATTTTGCACAGTTTGGGGCCTTTGTGCTTCCTCTTCTGCCGGGAAGGCTCGTTGCCTGACTTCTTCATGTTCATCCTCTGGTCTCAGGGAAACGGCCCTTCCTCAGAGAGAACTTCTAGGCCCTTCCATCGTAAGCTAGGCTTGCCCTTATAGTTTTCTTCTTTTTAACATTTACTTATTCAGAGAGGGGTGGGAGAGAGAACCTGAGCAAAGGAGGGGCAGAGAGAGAGAGGATCCCAAGCAGGCTCCACGCCATCAGTGCAGAGCCTGACACAGGGCTCAACCCCACGAACTGTGAGAGCATGACCTGAGCCGAAATCAAGAGTCAGACGCTTAACCGACTGAGCCACCCAGGCGCCCCTCCACTTATGCTTTTTATCGCTGCCTAAATTACCCCCTCAGAGCAGCGGTCACTATTATCACAGTGTGATTTCTGTCTATGGTTTACCTCTGCAAGGGGCCATGTCTGTTTTGTTCACATAGTAAAGGCTCAGTAAGTGCTTATTGAAAACACTTATTTTTTATTTTAGAGAGAGAGAGAGAGAGAGCATGAGTTGGGGAGAGGGGCAGAGGGGGAGAGAGAGACAATCTTAAGCAGGCTCCACACTTAGCATGGAGCCTGATGCAGGACTCAATCCCACCGCCCTAGGATCATGACCTGAGCGGAAATCAATAGTTGGACGCCTAACTGACTGAGCCACCCAGGCAGCCCAGTAGGTGCTTATTGAATGAATGAGTGAATGGTAAACATGTGTGGAGAGCTACTCATAACAATATAGGGGGGACTGCTCCCACACACGATGGAGGAAAAGAAAAGAAAGAAAAACTGGGTGAGTGAGGCTTTGCTACCCCCAAAATCTAGAGGTCACAATTCAGAAGCATAACTGTCCACCGTTGCCGAACGTATGGATGGCCACAGAAGAGAGCTCACGACGAGACTAAGGTAGCCAACAGAACTCATTTGTAGCCAACGTTCGTTCATTGGCTTTGTCGTCTCCCCCTGCCTCTGCTTTCTAAACACTGAGTGGTCAGCACCAGCAAGGCTGACACCAAGCCCCAAGCCCTCCTCATTGCCATGGGAACCTCTCTTTGATACTATTAGGTAAGAAGTACCAAACAAAGTTCAGGTTAACAGTAGCTCAGCCCCTGGTCCTGGGTGAATTTCCCATTGGGATAATGCTGATGGCTTTTCGGTTGCCTTTCCTTCATTACTAATTGCTTCTGTGATGACGAGCAGTGAAAAGAGTAGACTATAGAAAGCATAGGGGCCTGCATGCCGCTGAACCCCAGCGCTCCCCACAGCAGGCAGGCCTGGGGGCTGAGGAGCAGGTTAGGGGAGAGATGGCCTGGCCCTCAGCCTCAGGTCCTGGAGGAGCCAGGGCGGAGGGGCCTCAGCACATAGGCTCTGTGTCTAGATGGCTGTCACCATGTGGACATGTGGGCCCAGAACTGCCAGGTCTCCTGATTTTATTTTTTATAAAAAAAAATTATTTTTAATGTTTATTTATTTTTGACAGACAGAGACAGAGCATGAGCGGGGAAGGAGCAGAGAGAGAGGGAGACACAGAATCCGAAGCAGGCTCAGCATAGAGCCTGATGTGGGGCTTGAACTCACCAACTGTGATATCATGACCTGAGCTGAAGTCGGAGGCTTAACCGACTGAGCCATCCGGGTGCCCCTCCCGATTAAAAAAAAATTTTTTTTTAATGTTTATTTATTTTTGAGAGACAGAGAGAGGGAGAGAGAGAAGAGAGAGAGAGGGAGACACAAAATCTGAAGCCGAGCTGTTAGCACAGAGCCTGACGCAGGGCCCGAACTAATGGGGACCCTGAGATCATGACCTGAGCTGATGTCAGACGCTTAACCAACTGAGCCACCCAGGTGCCCCTCAGGTCTCCTGATTTTTTTTTTTAATTAATAATTTATTTATTTATTTATTTATTTATTTATTTATTTGTTTTTTATTATTATTATGAAGTTTATTGTCAAATTGGTTTCCATACAACACCCAGTGCTCATGCCAACAGGTGCCTTCAATACCCATCACCCACCCACCCCTCCCTCCCACCCCCCATAAACCCTCAGTTTGTTCTCAGTTCAGGTCTCCTGATTTTTGAGAGCAGCTGCAAGTTTTGAATATTGGCACCTTTCAGATAAAGATGCTGTGCTAGCTAACACTGCGGGGGTGACAACACCCGTGGGGGCCATGGGGCAGAACCTGCAGGTTGGCAGGACCAGGCCCTTCCAGATGCCCCCTTTGTTACAGAGACACAGTGTCCCAGTCCCCAGCTTCCCTGGGTCCTCTGTCCCCAAGAGCAATTCCACAGCTACTCTGGGCTGTTCTGAGGGTGGGATGTGGCCTCTGAAGAGCCGATGGGCTTCCGGCTAGAAGAGGGGACTGAATGTGGACTCTGCTTCCTGGGAGCGTGGAGGCCTCAGGCCGGGTCTGAGAGGCACAGGAGTGGGACACAGACAATGGCGATGACACTTCTCTGAAGAGATAAAATGACTCACTTCTTAAAAAAATTTTCTTTAACGTTATTCATTTTTGAGAGAGACACACAGAGCACAAGCAGGGGTGGGGCAGAGAGGGGGAGACACAGAATCCAAAGCAGGCTCCAGGCTCTGAGCCGTCAGCACAGATGCCTGACACGGGGCTCGAACTCACAGAGTGTGAGATCCTGACCTGAGCCAAAGTCGGACGCTTAACCGACTGAGCCACCCAGGTGCTCCCATAAGACAAGACTCATTTCTAAGGTGCGAATCACAAAGAGGACACTCCTCGAAGCAAATTGTAATTGGTTTCCAAACACCATCTCTTTCTCCTGCCAGTCTCTGCTGCTCTCTGCAGCCGGGACTCTCTCTTTCTCCTCCTCTACCTCCCTGGCTTCCCCAAACCCCTTTGGGCTGGCTCACTCAGCCCCTCGCCTGTGCTTAAGGCTTCACTCAGCAAAGCCAACACCCAGCCACCGGCCCAGCAGAGGTCATCCTCGGCTCCCTTCTGGGGGTGGGGGTGCGGGTGAGACGTGTCTTGTGGTTTTCCTTCACTTCTTACAACTCTCCCCGGTGCATTTTTGCCTCCCCGAGCAAGCCTGTTTTGTCTCTGAGGGGTCCTGCAGAGAGGACACGCACGGGTGGCTTATCACTCAGGGTTCTTGCTTGGAAGCATCAGGAACAGACTCTAGTTAACCTCAGAAAAGATGTTTCGTGGAAGGCCACTGGGAATTGACTATGAAGTCGGAGAACCAGGTTTGGAAAATGCGCAAGAACCAAAGGGAGGTGGCGCCCCCCAAATTTAGCCAGGTTCACCGTGTGCCAGCAGTGTGGGTGGGAAGCAAAGTTGGAGGCTGCACGGCCAAGAGAGAACAGACATCGCCTACACATTTTTGCCCTTAAAAGGCTCTCACCTAATCCTGTGGGTCGTACATTGGTGTCATTTGGAAAGCAGTGTACAAAATGTACAATATGTTTCATCTAATTATTCTTTTCCTAGGTTATAGCCTAAGGCAATAATCCTAAATATTGAAAAATCTTTAATTACAAACATGTTCGTTGCAGTTACCAAATAGATTGTGGTACATTCATGTAACGGCAAATTATGAGGTTTATGAGATTTAATAATAAGATAGAAAATCACTTGTGATGTAATGTTGCATGAAAAAACAAGATATGCAACTATATATATATATATATATATATATATATATATGCAATGTGATTACCCCCTTAGTAGCAGGTCTTTCCCAGATGCCATTAGCCTTTGGAGGCAGCAGGAATGGTGGCCACCTGCAGCTTCTTCCTCCCTTCTCCCCACCCTGGTCCTCCCAGCAGCCCCCTGCAAATCCCCGCCACCGGTCATGGAGGGATGCTGATCTTAGAAACAAACATCTTTTCTGTTAATCTTCGAGAGCTGTGGTTTGGAAGACGTGACGCGTCAACCCATGTCTGCTTAGCCCTTGACCATCTCTCTCCCAAACTGAAGATTTCACCCTCCCTATTTTGCTCCCTTGTCTGGTTGTCTTTGTTGCTGTGGAGACCAGCGAAGCAGGGTGCTCCTGGGTGACAGAGGGTCTGTGTCACCTGTGGGGGCTCGGTTGCTTATCCTGTTCTTCTCCCAGGCCCCATCTCTATCTCGAAAGAACAGGCCCCTGGGAGCCACAGTGGCTGGGCAGTGCCCACTTTCTGTCACCATTCCCGAAGCCAGCTAGCACTTCTCTGCTCCTTCTATTGGCTGTCTAGGCCACCAGCAGCAGAAGCCCCCGGAGATTACTGATCCTCTTTTTTGAGGGGAAGGGCAAGAGGGTGGACTTTCTCCTACACATGTGAAGCGTGAAACTGAGGCCTGGAGAGAAGGCTGGAGGAAAGGTGTTCACAATGGTGGTACTTAGATAATGAGGGTATAGGTGCTCTTCCTTCTGTTTTCCTGTGCTTTTTAGATTTTCTATAATGAGCATTTATTACTTTTATAACTGGAGAGAAGCAAGAGCAGGGCCTCAGAGAGGTTAGTTAATTAGCCCAAGGTTGTACTTGCTGTACAGGATCAGGGATCCTGGGACAAGAGTTGTCTCCCTGTGCCCACAGCTCGGGGAGGGGAGGCTGAGCAATGATTCGTGTTGGTCTCCTTGCTCATCCTCCTTGGATGAGAAATATGAGGGAGGTCACTGTGGCTTTGTAATCACTGTGTTCTGCCCACACGCACGATGTGAAGGAGAGTTCTAAGCTCTGGGTGTGTTGCCAGTAGTCAGAGCTGCATCATTGGTATGGACTGTGCACGGGACTGGCTACGTAACTTTCAGGGCCCAGTGCAAAGCGACAGGATGGGGCTCTGTGTCCAAACACTATGCAAGATTTCAAGATGGTGGCATTAGAACCTTAAACCCAGCTGGGTGGGTTTAAGGTTCTGAGTCACTGACCACACTGGTCCCGCCCCCATGAGGCTGGCTGTCTTGTGGACACTTATGCTAGACATCTGTGAGCCACGCCCAGGGAAGGGAGGCAGAAGGACGCTCAGAAGTCAGGGGCAGATGGAAGGCTTGGGCTTGGGAGGAGAGCCCGAGAATCGAGAGGTCCCCATTCGCTGCCTAGTCTCTGTGGCTAGTCTGGAATCCAGAGTAGGTCACATTTGAATTGGTCAGGAGTTCAGAGACTCAAGTTCTATTCTTTTCCCTCTGTGCAAACACTAATAAATGACTTCTCTTCTCTGGGTCTCAGTTTCCTCATCTTTGCAACGGGAGGGATGGGAAGTGGTGATCTCCAGAATCACTGGCTGCTCTAAGACAATCGTGACTTGGGCTTTCAGTGCTTGTGTAGCACGTGTGACAGCAGCTGTGAATACGTCCGTGAAGGCCTGAGCAGATGGCAAGAGAGGGGGAGAGAGGATCCTGATTACGGAAGTCACCTTTGACTAGCTAGCAAGAAAGACAAAACTCTCCCTCTTTTCTGTGGAGTGTGGGCAGAACACAAAATGACTCTTCCCAGGGAAATTGTAGCCCTTAGGTGGAAGGACTGAAAGTTACTCTCAGGATCCTGTTATGGATTTAGTTTGTGTTACTGATGCTCAGATTCATGTAGTTTGTGTTTTGTAGCGAGTGTCCAGCTAAGCCATGACTCATCTTTTGTTGTCTTCACTGGATCCCACGCTAAGAGCTCTTCTCGGTCCTGTTCTAGAGACGTCTTCAGAGCAGAAGGTCGAGATGCCCATATGCAGACGGTCAGGGTTGTGGGTGTGAGACATGTTGTACTTACACATCAAATTTATTTGATGCTTTGATGACGTTGCTTGCAGATAAAGCAAAAGCCAAAAAAAAAAAAAAAAAAAAAAAGAAAAAGAAAAGAAGGAAAAGAAAAAAGGACCTCAAGCAATAGTACAGAGGAGCATGAGGCTAGTGATTTACACAAGTAAATTTTGGAACTTTGAGGGACTTCTTTTTTTTTTTTTTAATTTTTTAAACACTTATTTATTGATTGATTTATTTATTTACTTACTTATTTATTTATTTTTGGGAGAGAGAGAGAGAGCGAGCAAGCATGAGAGAGCACAGGCAGGGGAGAGGCAGAGAGAGAGGGAGACACAGAATCCTAAGCAGACTCCAGGCTCTGAGCTGTCAGCACAGAGCCCGATGTGGGGCTCGAACCCATGAACCATGAGATCATGGCCTGAGCCGAGGTCGAATGCTCAATGAGCCGAGCTACCCAGGCGCCCCTTGAGGGAATTTTGGTTGGCTTCATGAGTAAATGTATTCAACAGTATTTGGAATTTTGTGTAAGAGAAATTGTGTTTATGATACTTTAACATTTTTTCTTTTTTCAGAAAGGAAGATTTTTTTTTATGGTTGCACACTTGGACCATTCTAGGGTACTTTCCAAGGAAGAGCCTTCTTATTGTTTGCGTGGGTCAGTTAGCCCCCCATCATCTCGCATAACTCGTGTTTGTTTGGTTCAAAAATCCTGTGCTGATACCTCTTTTCGTACAGTCTGATGCAATTTTCCCTCTCATTTGTCAATCTCATGCTCTCCCACAGAAATACCGAGAAAGGATCTTCTTATTTGACTCTTGATCCAAATTGTCGTCTTTCCTTTACGATAGAAAAACGCGGGCCAAGAGAAATTTAAGGAACAAATTCAGCCGAGTCTGTGGTTTCTGACCTCACTGTGGAAGTAAAAGATCACTAAACATAGTTTAAACTTTATTTTTTATTTTTTATGTTTTTTAATTTTTTTTTTCAACGTTTATTTATTTTTGGGACAGAGAGAGACAGCATGAACGGGGGAGGGGCAGAGAGAGAGGGAGACACAGAATCGGAAACAGGCTCCAGGCTCTGAGCCATCAGCCCAGAGCCCGACGCGGGGCTCGAACTCACGGACCACGAGATCGTGACCTGGCTGAAGTCGTGACCTGGCTGAAGTCGGACGCTTAACCGACTGCGCCACCCAGGCGCCCCTACATAGTTTAAACTTTAAAAAGACTTGGTGGTAGAAGGAAGATAGATTTTTCACCTTTTTTTTTTTAATGTCTCAAAGTTCTAAGAATAAATTGGAGCATTTTTAGCTGAAAGCATTTGTGAGGTAGCAGAAGCTACAGATTCAGCTCTGGAAGGGAATTTTACTATCTTTTTTCTTAAAAAAATTTTAAAGAAGTTTATTTATTTATTTTGAGAGAAAGCGAGAGCATGAGCAGGGGAGGAGCAGAGAGAGAGGCAGAGAGAGAGAATCCAAAGCACTGTAAGTGCGGAGCCCAATGCAAGGCTCGAACTCATGAACCGCGAGATGATGGCCTGAGCCCAAACCAAGCGTTGGATACTTAACCAACTGAGCCACCCAGGTGCCCCTTGAAAGGGAATTTTATTTTACTTATTTAAAAAAAAAAATTTTTTTTTTCAATGTTTTTATTTATTTTTGGGACAGAGAGAGACAGAGCATGAACGGGGGAGGGGCAGAGAGAGAGGGAGACACAGAATCGGAAACAGGCTCCAAGCTCCGAGCCATCAGCCCAGAGCCCGACGCGGGGCTCGAACTCACGGAGCGCGAGATCGTGACCTGGCTGAAGTCGGACGCTTCACCGACTGCGCCACCCAGGCGCCCCGAAAGGGAATTTTAGAAGGTTCTCCTACCCAGCTCCTTTTGGTCAGACCAGACGCTGGATCCCCATTTTCCTGTTGAGAAAGTCAAGGCCCATGTAGGCCAGGAGGTGAGCACATGCTCACCCAGGGAGAAAGTGGGTCTGCCTTGTTGAAGGGTGTTTGGCTGTGGCATATGGATAGCCAAGCTTGTACGCACGCCCCTCCTTCCATCAAAAGGGGGAGTTTGCTTCTTCTATTGAACCCAGGCTGGCCCTGTGACTTTGACCACTGTATATGGTAGGAAGGACACAGTGTAACTCCTTGGCCCAGACCTTCAGAGGTCTTGTAGCTTCTGTGCCAGTCATCTTAGATCTAGTTGTTATGTCAGGAAGCCAAGCCCAGGCAACCCACAGAATCATGGGAAATAACAAATCATTGTGTTAAGCCACTGAGTTCTGGGGTAGTTTGTTAAGTAGCCATAGATAACGGAAAGTCATGTTCAACTATCATTTGGAAATATTTATACATTAAAAAAAGTTTTTTTTTAATGTTTATTTTCGAGAGAGAGAGAGAGACAGACAGACAGAGACACAGCGTGAGCAGGGAAGGGGCAGAGAGAGAGGGAGACACAGAAGGTGAAGCAGGCTCCAGGTTCTGAACTGTAAGCACAGAGCTCAAAGTGGGGCTCGAACTTGTGAACTGCGAGATCGTGACCTGAGCTGAAGTTGGACACTTAACTGACAGCCACCCAGGTGCCCCAACATTTATGCATTTTTAAGATTAGTTTTCTTTTCCTTTTTTTTTAATTTATTTTTGAGAGAGAGAGAGGGAAAGAGAGAGAGAGAGAGAGAACCAGTGAGGGAGGGGCTGGGGAGATGGGGACAGAGGATCTGAAGAGAGCTCTGTGCTGACAGCAGACAGCCTGATGCGGGGCTCGAACTCATGAACGATGAGATCATGATCTGAGATGAAGTTGAACTCAGCCAACTGAGCCACCCAGGAGCCCTAGATTAATTTTCTTTCTTTTATTTTTTAAATTTTTATTGTTTTTATTTATTTTTCTTTAAAAAAATTTTTTTTATTTATTTTTGAGCGGGGGGAGGGGCAGAGAGAGAGGGAGACACAGAATTTGAAACAGGCTCCAGGCTCTGAGCTGTCAGCACAGAGCCCGACCCGGGGCTCAAACTCACGAACCATGAGATCATGACCTGAGCTGAAGTCGGACGCTCAACCGATTGAGCCACCCAGGCGCTCCTAGATTAATTTTCTAAGTAACCTTGCTGACGTTTCTGGTGATTAGAGGAATCCCTGTAATAGAAGCAGTGGTCATAATAATAAACATCATGGCACACAGAGTTAAGACACAACACGCGTGGAGTGTGAAATGTGGTGACAACGCATTTGTGTCAACTCTGAACCTCACATGGACATTATTTATTTCCTCAGCTCTGAGACAAGTCAAGGAAAAGTGCCCCCATGTTCCCTCAGGAAGCGTCTACGTGTTGGATCCGTATTCACCCTTCCCTGTCATAACCCCGAACCTCCGGTTCCAGGGTCTCCGGATCTTGTGGGAAGGGCTGTGGGAGTCTGGGTGTCCGCGGGGCCTCCAGGTTTTCCCTCTGTCTTTCCCCACCTCTCCATTGTTGGAGAGTCTCTGAAGATGACACACCTAGTCCTAGACCTGCCTCCTCAGGAGCGGGGTCGGGCCCAGGGTGGCACAGAGGTGATGATCGTGGGCTGGTCTGTCCCGTTGACTGCTTGGCGAGCAGGATCTCACCGAGGTGGTTTCTCTGGCTGTCACCCCGCTTTCCGGTGGCAAAGACCCCCACCCCCAGCGACACGAAATGATTGGATCCAGTGCTGATTTATTGCCTTTCTCCTACTCTTTATGGGGCCAGTTTTAATGAGCACCCAAGCAGAAATGCCTTTGACTCCTGGGCCGTGAATAACCGTTATTAATAAAGGGGCGAGCAGCGCAGCAGCACCGTTGCCTATTTCCATATTAATAACGCCATAAACTCCCCCAGGATGACATTGTGGCCCCTCACAGCTCAGAGGCTCTGACTCAGGGCCATGGGCTGGCATGTGATATTCGGAAGGAGAAGTGGCTGCGGCCGTGTCCGGGGAGGCTGGACCCGGGTCCTGACTCCCCCCTCTCCCAGCTCACCTGGCACCTGTAGACCTCTCCTGTGGGATTTACTCCAAGGAAGCAAACAGCTGATTCCAAGGGGTGACCACAAGTGGGTCAGGAAGTTCTGTCTGCTTTCAAATATTTCCCACAAATGAGTCTGTCACTTTGTCTGAGATTCTGTCACTTGAACAATTTTTTAAGTTTATTTATTTATTTTTGAGAGGGAGAGAGAGAGAGAGAGAGAGCGATAGTGTGCGAGTGAAGGAGGAGCAGAGAGAGAGAGAGAGAGAGGGAGAGAGGGAGAGAGAGAGAATCCCAAGCAGGCCCTGTGCCGTCAGCATTCAGACACGAGGCTTGAACTCACGAACTGGTGAGATCATGACCTGAGCTGAAATCAAGAGTTGGAGGCTTAGGGGCGCTTGGGTGGCGCAGTCGGTTAAGCGTCCGACTTCAGCCAGGTCACGATCTCGCGGTCCGTGAGTTCGAGCCCCGCGTCGGGCTCTGGGCTGATGGCTCAGAGCCTGGAGCCTGTTTCCGATTCTGTGTCTCCCTCTCTCTCTGCCCCTCCCCCGTTCATGCTCTGTCTCTCTCTGTCCCAAAAATAAATAAACATTGAAAAAAAAAAAATAATTTTTTTTTTTTTTTTTTAAAGAGTTGGAGGCTTAACCGACTGAGCCACCCGGGCGCCCCTGAGATTCCATCACTTAAAGACTCAATGGGCTGTTCATGTTACATAAGCTCTTGGATTCCTATATTAAAAAGCAAACACCTTAGGGACACAGTGTACAGATTTTACCAGTTTTCAGCTAATGCTGTATTGGGTATTCATGTCACTGATTCACACAACGTGTTTACTCAGCATGTCCTATGTACTGGGAGCTGGGAATTTGCTATGAAGAAAACAAACAAAACCCCTGCCCTCATGGAGTTTCTATTTGACTTGAGGGAGATAAACAATATGCAAATAAATATGTAAAACGTACAGTATGCATAGTATACATGATGATAAATGCTATGTAAAATATAGAGCAAGGAAGGGAGGGGGGAGTGTGCAGCTGGGGGCAGGGTTAGTGGAATCCTTCCTTACTGGGGCAGTTGGCTGAGAGCAGATCCTTAGAAGATTCTCTCTTGGGACCAACAGAGGTGACCTGGGGAGGGCGGATTTGGGGCTATCTTTTTATATATGGTGGCTTCCTCTTATCCAGGTCAGGTGCCAGTGGAAGAGAGATCTCAGAAAGAAATCATGTTTTTTCTAGCCGCTGTCCTTCCCTTATGAAGCTTGGATGATGGTTGGGGCCCTCATACGCTTTGGCTGCACCCTTTGCCTGTCTAGGTCTAGGTCTAGGTCTAGGTCTGTGCAAGCCCGACACATGTCCCTCATTTCTGTGGATTCCCAGAGATTCGTATGCTCTCTTTTGAAGCTCCTGGGTTTGACTGTGAGCAGTCTCTAGGCAGCCACCACCAATTCTGACTTGAAACGCATTGTCCCTTCAAAGTGCCCTCTCTCCCTGGCCCAACAAAACATTCATGAGCAATGTGGACTTTGCAGAAGATCCAGGAGTCAGAGGAGGAGGGGTTTGCCTTGCACTCTCCCCTTCCATCCCTTATTTTCTGGGAGTTTTGTTCTCCCCAGATCCCATCTTGGCCCTTCTACGACCAGGCTTTTCCTTTTTAAATTTTCAATTGCCCATCTTTGCCCTGGATTATCAGATCCCGTTAACTTTCTTCTCCTTCTGTCTTGCTCCCCAGAGTCTATTTCTGGCTGCATCCTCTCCCCCTCTCATCGTCTCTGGAAGCTCTAAGTATCTTCCTCCCGATTATGAGGGCTAGCTCCCCCCTTGCTCTAACGGCCACATGTTAGCTGATGCCCAGAGCGTGGCGTTGGCTTCCTCCCAAAATGGCGTTCACGGTATTTCCCCAGTCACCCAGCACTCTTTCTCCAGGACTTCCAATGTCCACCATTAGAACACGAGCACCTGCACCACCTTACTGGGGAAGGCACTGCTTAATCCTTACACAACAGCCATTCTCCTTTTCTCCTTTAGCAGTGGAAATCTGGTCTTTCAGGGAAACCATGAGCACAGTGAAAAAAACACTCATCTTCCAAGAGTCCCTTGCAGCTAGAGGTTGCTGTGTGACATTCTGGCCAATAAGCTGGGAGTGGAAGTTGCCTGGTGGTCCTTCTGGGGAAATACTGAAAAGGGACATGCTCTAATTAGCATAACTTTTGGCCCTTTGCCATCTGCTTGGCAGGAAGATTCTGGGTGGAGTAAAAGCACAGTGAAAATTTTGTGACCTAGAGATTGAAAACCACATTAGGGATGGAAGTCAGGAAAATATAAGACGCAGGGTCCTTGATCATATCTTTGAGCACTAGCCCTGAGCAACTTCTTCTAGATTCTCATTACATGTGACAAATAACTCCTTATTTTATTTATTTATTTATTTATTTATTTAAACAAAAAAATTTTTTTAACGTTTATTTATTTTTGAGACAGGGAGAGACAGCATGAATGGGGGAGGTTCAGAGAGAGAGGGAGACACAGAATCTGCAACAGGCTCCAGGCTCTGAGCTGTCAGCACAGAGCCTGACGCGGGGCTTGAACTCACACACCGTGAGATCATGACCTGAGCCGAAGTCAGATGCCCAACCGACTGAGCCACCCAGGCGCCCCAATAATTCCTTATTTTAATGTAGGTTTTTGGTGGCTGCTGTGGGCTGAATTGTGTCCCTTCAAATTCATATGTTGAAGTTCTAACACCCGGTACCTCAGAATGTGACTGTATTTGGAGATAGGACCTTTAGAGATGTAATTAAGGTTAAATGAGGTCATATGGGGGCCCTAATCCAATCTTAGTGGTGTCCTTGTAAGAAGAGGAACTTTGGACACACAGAGAGATATCAGGGACCCATGCACGTAGGAAAGGCTATATGAGTGCCCAGTGAGAAGACAGGTATCTACAGGCTAAGGAGAGAGTCTAATGAAGAAACCAGATCTTATGACACCTTAATCTTGGACTTCCAGCCTCCAGAGCTGTGAGAAAATAAACTGTTGTTGTGAACACCAGCCTGTCTGTGATGTTGTTACGGCAGTGATTTTCGGCTGAATGCAGCCCTGACTCCTACAGCACGGCTTGGGATCTGGCCATCTGGGTTCAGCGGGGGCAAGGATCAGCTAAAAGGGCAGTGAGGAAAGTTCTCCAAGACTGACTGCAATTAGGTCCTAAGTCAAGAACCCACCTGAGAATGGTTCCAGGATCTTAGGTGGCTGGCTCAGATATACCACCTCCCTGGTCGGATGCTCTTCATTTCTCTCTCCCTCCCCCAGAGCGTGTGCTTGCATAGCACCGGCTCCTCTGGATCTTGCTGGCCTTGAATGTTCTCTTTTTGGCATCTGGCAGTGTCAGAACATTCATTCAGCAGCTAATCTGGGCTAAGGTGCCTGGCGTACAGTCGGCACTCCATAAGTAGACATTAATTGAATTAACAAATAGGAAATGACTATGGGAGCCATTACCAAGCAACATGTTCATGTTTACTGTATATTTGTTTATTCATCAATTGAAAAGAAAGCTTATTTTCTCTCCTCATAAGAACAAACACGAGCTGGTCTTCAATTGTGTTCTGGACGCTGCATCTTGTGCTTTGTGCTTGTTCCTGTTTGTCTCCCTAAGAAATCCGCTGCGGGGCACCTGGATGGCTCCGGGGATTGAGCGTCAGAATTCAGCTCAGTTTGTGATCTCATGGTTCATGAGTTTGAGCCCCACATGGGGCTCCTTCTGTCAGCGCAGAGCGCACTTGGGATCCCCTTCTCCCTCTCTCTCTGCCCCTCCCCTGCTCACTCTCTCTCTCAAGAATAAATAAACATGAAAAAAAAAAAAAAGAAATCTGCAAGATCGGTATTATGCCAACTTTATAGATGAGAAAAATGAGATTTAGAAACCAAAGGTACAAAGATAGTGAATGATGACACAAGTATTCAAATGCAGGTCTGTTTGCTTCTGAAGGGCATGCCCATTCCACAATAATCGATGTAGTATGTTGAATATACTATGTTGCTGCCCATAAAAGTAATGCGTGCTTATTAGTGTATATGTGTATAATTTATATATACATATATGCCATATATATTTATGTATCATATATAGAATATATATGCGTGTATATTGATACATAGATGTAGATACAGAGAGACCATATGTGTATAGTTTCTATAGAAAATTAAAAAAGCAGAAAGAAAAGGGAAAAAAACTCTATGTACTCTCTTTACGGAGTTTTAAAAAATTGTGGTGAAATGCACATAACATAAAATTGACTATTTTACCCGTTTTTAAGTGTACAGTTCAGGGGCATTAAATATATTCACACTGTAGGACTGTTAAAAGTTTGGTTTTTGTTCACCTATTACATTACACTATCCTTTTCCGTTGGCCATGCAATTTTTTTGGAAAAAATTGTGTTATAATTGACTCAGGCAGCATTCCATTGCTCATATATTTAAATGGCCTTTCACCAATCAAATCCTCTGCCTTTGTGTCCAACCGTTAGTGACTCCAGAGGCATGCATTGTCAGCCTGATGCTGGAGAGATTTGGGGTGAAGGGCCTCTTGGAACCCGTAATGCATACTTATTTTAATGAGAGATAAGGTTCTTGTTGGGAGTGTTTTCATGTTTGGAAAAGGGACTTCAGGGACACTTTCAGCTCTCATCGCTTGCTTTTCTGTGGCTGGGAAAGTCATGCCAAGTTTCAGTTGACCTCTTGGGCTTTAGGGACAATGGTTAGATTTGTCCATGTAACAAAATGGAAGAGTTTATTCACAAAAGTTCCTGGGATGCTGCCCACAGTGAGAAGAGCAGTCAGAATGGGACACACGCTCCACTGCCCAGTGACGGGGTGTGTCATATGTTTGAATCGTGGACCACAGAAAGGAGGTGAGGTTGCATGAAGGGTTATAGGTTGGTGGAGGGTGGAGCTTGTGAGAGAGGATGTCATATGTCATGGGGTTGTAACAAAGGTCTGCTGTGTGTGCTTTCTCGAAAGTCCCTGAGCTGCTTCACAAGAAAATCTATGGCGAAGTTATTAATTTTATTTTATTTTATTTTATTTATTTATTTTTAATTTTTTTTTTAACGTTTATTATTTTTGGGACAGAGAGAGACAGAGCATGAACGGGGGAGGGGCAGAGAGAGAGAGGGAGACACAGAATCAGAAACAGGCTCCAGGCTCCGAGCCATCAGCCCAGAGCCCGACGCGGGGCTCGAACTCACGGAGCGTGAGATCGTGACCTGGCTGAAGTCGGACGCTTAACCGACTGCGCCACCCAGGCGCCCCGAAGTTATTCATTTTAAAAAGATGTTTGGAGTTAAACTGATATTTCCTGGACAGTGGTGTTGATCTGATTCTGGCCACAAGGTTGCTTGGTTGTACACAACATAAGCCTGTGAGCAGGCTCTGCACCTCTCAGAAGATATTTGCCTCTGTGACAAGTGACCAACCCACTGGACTTGATCTGGACTCTCCCCCGCCCCACCCCCACCCCCACCCCCGGGAGACTTCTCCAAATATGAAGGGCCCTGTGGGGAGTCTGCATACTAATTTTTTCTGGAGGTGATGAGAAGAACCACTTTTCAGTTGAGGTGACTAAAGAAATTCCTGGTCTAGAAGAGGAGGCTATTTACTCCTTCCTGGTTACTTCTGTTTAGTAATGATCAAGACACTTGATGCTGAAAGATAGGTGAGGGGAAGATGAGGGCAGATTATGGTAAGACTAATGATTTTTTCTCATCTGGTGTCCTTGGGAGATCTAAAATGGCTACGTTCTCTGTCATTTTCCTTCTTTGTTTTCTTTTTCTGTGAAAGATCACTTTTCTGCTGCCTTCAAACTGGTGGTGAAGCCTTTGGGGAGAGCGAGGGCTGTCTTCTGCTTCACATCCTAAAGTGTAGCTCTTGATCTTAGCCCAAGACGTCACTCCTTTAGATTCTCCCATGTGAGTTCTCCTGCTATCTCTGCATTTAATCTGTTGTTCATTGTTTAAGACACAAGTCAAGCATCTTCTTCTCTAGGAAGACTTTCTATTCCTGGTTTGGGTTTTTCACTCAGACCAGGAAAAAAAAATTGCTTGACATTTTGTGTATATGGTCAATGGATTTCTGACAAGTGTGTAAAGATAATGATACGAGGAAGGAATAATGTTTTCAACAAATAGTGCTGGAACATCTGGATAGACACAAGCAAAAGAATGAAGTTGGATCCCTACCTCACACTATACAAAAGTTAACTCAAAATGATCAAAACTCTAAACATAGGAACAAAAACTATGAAACTGTTAGAAGAAAACATAGGAGTAAATATTCATGACCTTGGGTTAGGCTGTGGTTTCTTAGACATGATACAAAAGCACAAGCAACAAAAGAAAAAATACACTGGACACCCTCAAAATGGAAGACTTTTACACATCAAAGGAAGGCATCAATAGAATGAAAAGACAATCCACAGATTGGGAGGAAGTATTTGCAAGTCATATATCTGATAAGGGTTTAGTATCCAGAATATATAAAATAAACTCTTACAACTCAAAAATAAAAGGCAATACAATTAAAAATTGGCCAAGTATCTGAATAGACATTTCTCCAAAGGAGATATACAAATGGCCAATAAGCACATAAAACGATGCTCAATATTATTAGCCACCAGGGAAATGCAAATCAAAACCACAATGAGATACCACTTCATATCCACTAGGATGGGTATCATAAAAAAGACAGATGATAACAAGTGTTGCCAAAGAAGTGGAGAAATTGGAACCCTCATTCATTGCTGGCAGGAGTGCAAAAATAGTATAGCTATTTTGTAAAATAGTCTAACAGTTTCTCACACAGTTAAACCATTCATCAGTTGATGGATGGATAAACACAATGTAGTATATTCATACAATGAAATATTGTTCCATCATAAAAAGGAATGAAGTAGTGACTCATGGTACAGCATGGGTGAATTTTGAAAATATTATGCTAAGTGAAAGAAAGTAGCCATTAAAAGCCATGTATCCTATGATTCCATTTATATGAAATGTCCAAAATGGGCAAATCAGAAAGTAGAGACAGAAAGTAGTTTAGTGGCTTCCTGGGGCAGGGGCTGGGGGAATAGTTGGGGGATGACAACTAAGTGGTAGGAGATTTATTTGGGGGGGGTAATGAAAATATCCTAAAATTGATGGGATGCACAAGTCTATGAATATACTAAAAACCATTTAATTTTACACTTTAAATGAACAAATTGTATGACATGTGAGCTATATTTCAATAACTCTTTTTAAAAAAGAAAAATAAAAATGTCAGTAAAGAGTCTGTGCTTTCCTCAGGGAAGACGGAATGATTTCACTTTGAGACCCCAGAGCTCTTCTTAGGGAGGTCTTTGAGGGCACCTGGGACATATTAGTGTCTGAATATGTACCTCTGGATGTGTGTGGGGAAGCCCCCTCTCTTCTACAAGGTGCTAGCTTCCCCCTCTCATGGTGTTCAGACTGCTCAGCTGTCTCTTTTCATAAGTGTCTTCCTCCCTAGGCTGGCTAGGACTGGTGAGGGACCGTGAGGCTTGAGGAATAACTTGTCAGTGGATTCCTAGGATTTTCATTTTGCCTCTCATGTATCACAGATGGGGGGCTGGAGAAGCCAGTGACCTGGAACCATAAACAGGCACGAAAAGAAAAAGCCCCATGGAGAGCCTCCTCACTCTAGTCAAAGGACCGAGAAAAGAGCAGAACAGCAGACAGTACCTACCCCATTGCAGCCAAACACCAAAGGAAGAACTTCCCTGAATTTCCTCACTCCCACCCTGCAGTGCTGGTGGGCTTCTGGCAGTGAGCTTCCACCCTGACCTATTGGCAATGGGGTGGAGTGAGTCTATGCTGTACATTTGGTGGGATGGTGTCAGTGGGGCCCAGCAGGGAAATCCCACTGCACTTGGACCTGAATACTACATCTAAACATGTTACGGTCTGCATAAGAAGGTTAAGTAGGATCCAGAGTCTCATAGAATAATAACCCAAATGTCTAAGATACAGTTAGAATCACTTCTCATACAAAG
The DNA here is from genome assembly GCF_014898765.1 of Herpailurus yagouaroundi. Classification (NCBI taxonomy): domain Eukaryota; kingdom Metazoa; phylum Chordata; class Mammalia; order Carnivora; family Felidae; genus Herpailurus; species Herpailurus yagouaroundi. Next base: position 8,674,268 of record NW_024412395.1, on the reverse strand, counting down.
AACCATGAAAATTTGATTGTGAACAGGAAAAGACAATCAATAGACACCATCACAGAGATGATACAGAAATTAGATTCTAAAGCAGCCACTATTAAAATGCTTCAACAAGCTATTCTAAACATATTTGAAACAAATGAAAAAATAGAAAGTCTCACAAGGAAATAGATATAAAGAAGAATGAACAAACTTAAGAGCTGCAAAATTTAATTAGAATTAAAAAAAATTCATTGGATGTGCTCAACATCAGAACAAATATGATAGAGGAAAGAATCAATGAGCTTGAAGACAGAATAATAGAAATTGCCTGACCTGAACAACAGAGAGAAAACAACAGAGAAAACTGAAAGGAAATGAGAAGAACCCCAGGGACCTATGGGACAGTAACAAAAGATCTAACATTTGTTGTTGTTTTTAAATATTTATTTACTTAGAGAGAGAGAGAGAGAAGAAGCAAGGGAGGGGCAAAGAGAATCCCAAGCAGGGTTTGCACTGCCAACGCAGACCTGGGGTGGGGGAGGGTCACCAACTGTGAGATCATGACCTTAGCTGAAATCAATAGTCAGACGCTTAACTGATGGAGCCACCAAGGCACCCCCAAAAGATCTAACATTGTATTGTGGGGGGTCCTATAATGAGAGAGAAGAAGTGGGAGATGAAAGAGATTTGGAAAAATAATGATGGAAAACTGTCCAAATTTGGCAAAAGACATAAACCTACAGATTCTAGAAGCTGTCCCAAACAGCATAACCCAAAAGAATCTATGATGATACATCACAATAAAAAACTAAACACAAAGAAAAAAGACAAAGCCAGAGAATCTTGAAAGCTTCTAGAGAGGCGAGGCATTATCTGTGAGAGAAAATGATTGGAATGAGAGAAATATTCTCACAAGAAATGTTGGAGGCCACAGGGAAGGGGCAGGGCATTATTCCAGGGAAAGGCCAACTAGCTCCAAAATTTATTTTGCTCTACCCTTAAATTCATGTTATTATAAGAAGCTAATAGTTTTATGAATAAGAACTATGTATTTACTCAAAAAACGCAGCCTCATCTTCCTAATGGAAATGTTAACTTTTTTACTTAAAACAATGTCCAGATAATTTAAAAACGTTATTGTTGGAATTCAATATCTTAATTTTTCTAATATGTTGTTGCTGAGCTATTATATCCATTATTCTGAATACTTAGCTTCCATCCTAGTGACTTTGCTGAATTCTTACTAGTTCTAATAGTTTTAGAGCTTATTCTTTTCTAATATATCGATGAACAAAACATTGGCCAACAGTGTGATTCCTCTCTCTATCTTCCTAAAAGTTTCAACTTTTATTTCCATTTCATGTGGTATAATATTGGCAAAAAAAATGGAAAAAGTATATATATAATAATTGCCATAGGGTTAGTCTTGTAATTTTACTTATTTAATATTTATTTACTTATTTTATTTTAATTTACTTATTTAATTTAATTTTATTTATTTAAAAAATACTCATTTCTTTAAACAATTTTTTTTTATGTTTATTTATTCTTGAGAGAGAGAGAGAGAGAGAGAGAGAGACAGTGTGAGCAGGCGAGGGGCAGAGAGAGAGGGAGACACAGAATCAAAGCAGGCTCTAGGCTCTGAGCTGTCAGCACAGAGCCCACCGTGGGGCTCGAACCCGTGAACTATGAGATCATGACCTGAGCTGAAGTCGGACACTTAACCGACTGAGACACCCAGGCACCCAATAATTTTTTTTAATGTTTTAGTTATTATTGAGAGAGAGAGTATGAGCTGGGGAGGGGCAGAGAGAGAGAGGGAGACAAGAATCTGAAGCAGGCTGCAGGCTCTGAGCTGTCAGCACAGACCAATGTGGGGCTTGAGCTTGTGAACTTCGAGATCATGTCCTGAGCCGAAGTTGAATGCTTACCTGACTGAGCTACCCAGGTGCCCCTGGCCTGTAATAAAAAAAAAAACAAACCTGTTTTTGAATATTTATTTTAGAGAGAGAGAGAGAGAGAGACAGACAGACAGAGTGCAAGAGGGAGAGGAACACAGAGAGAGGGAGACACAGAATCTGAAGCAGGCTTCAGGCTCTGAGCTGTCAGCACAGAGCCCAAAGTGGGGCTCGAACTCACGAAGTCAGATGTTCAACTGACTGAGCCACCCAGGCGCCCCAAGGCCTACAACTTTATTTAGAATGTAGTGTTTCCTAAAATGTGTTCCACAGGATTCTGAGTTTCCAAGATGTTTTGGGTAAGACTTGGTTAAAAAAAAAAAAGTTTTTTTGTTTTTTTTTTACTGCACCGCTTCTGAGTTTTAGGTGTGACAGTGCTCACCATACATCTTCGGGAAATGGGTGTGGCAGGCAGGGACCCTCTTCTTCCCCCACCGCCTTTTGACAGAGGCTGTCATGTATTGGTGATCTAGGGACACACTCTGGGAAGTGCTGCTTTAGGATTTCACTGTGATGGATGCTGTGGGCAGCTGGGTTGAAATAGATATTCTTTGCCGTGCTAAAGAAGTGATGGTGATGGTGATGGTGCTGGTGATGAAGGTGATGATGGTGCTGGTGATGATGGTGATGATAGTGATGATGATGATGGTGCTGGTGATGATGATGATGATGATGGTGATGATGGTGATGATGATAATGATGATGGTGATGATGGTGATAGTGATGATGGTGATGATATGATGATGATGGTGATGATGTTGATGATGGTGATGATGATAATGTTGATGATGGTGATGATGGTGATGGTGATAATGATGATGGTGCTGGTGATGATGGTGATGACGATGTTGATGATGATGATGATGGTGATGGTGATGATGGTGATGATGATGGTGATGAGGATGATGATGATGGTGATGATAGTGATGATGATGATGATGGTGATGATGGTGATGGTGATAGTGATGATGGTGCTGGTGATGATGGTGATGATGATGTTGATGATGATGATGTGATGATGGTGATGATGATGGTAATGATGATGATGATGATGGTGATGATGGTGATGATGGTGATGGTGATGATGGTGATGATGGTGCTGGTGATGATGGTGATGATGGTGCTGGTGACGATGCTGATGACAATAGCAGATGCCATTGTGAGGTGCAGGAAGTCAGCAGTGTACAAACATTGAGAGAGAGTCTGTGGAGTGGAATGACCTGCAAACCTTCCTAAAGGACACGTCTTCTATTTTTGCTGTTGTCTTCTGTTCTTCCCTTGGCCTTGTTCTTAGCAGTCAAATGTCTTTTGTTCAAATTACCACCTTCACAGGTTTCTTCACCATGCCACCACTTTACTCCAGCCCCTCCCACGGGTTCATGAGTAGCTTACATTTGTATACCCTTGATACCAACACCGAGAACCAGAGCAGAATCCAAATAGGGGACTGTTGTCAACCTGGGGAGGACTTCAGAACATCCCATTTCCTGCCCTAACAGCTCCTGGTCAAGCTGTCACTTCAAACTGGAGTCCATGGGGACGTTCTAATGGGAGAATTGAGAAAGGGGATTGTGAGAGAAGAGATCAAAGTGGATACATAAGCATATGTGGAATTTCTTCCTGATTATGAGAGGACTGTATGTTCATTGTACAAAATACAGAAATGTATAAAGAATAAAAGTTTCCCGGGGCGCCTGGCTGGCTCAGTCAGTAGAGCGTGCAACTCTTGATCTGAGGGTTGTGACTCTGAGCCTCATGTTGGGCACAGAGGTTACTTAAAAATAAAATCTTAAAAAAAAAGAAAGGGGCGCCTGGGTGGCTCAGTCGGTTAAGCCTCTGATTCTTGATTTTTGGCTCAAGTCATGATCTCATGGTTTGTGAGATCGAGCCCTGTGTTGGGCTTTGTGCGGTGAGTGCAGAGCCTACTTGAGATTCTCTCTCTCTCCCTCTCTCTCTGCCCCTCCTCCACTTACGTACACTGTCTCTCAAAATGAAGAAATAAACTTAAAATAAAAAAAGAATAAAAGTCTCCCATAGTCTTAACAGAGAGAATCAGTGTTAATGTTTTCAGTGTATTTTCCACTAATCTTTTCCCCTGTGTTTATAAATACTGTAGATAGTTTTGTGTGCCTTCTTTCTTCAGTTAAGAACATATTGTGACCACCTACTCATCATTAAATCTTGTTGAAAAGTTATTATTTTATTATTCTTTTTAAAAATTTTTAAATGTTTATTTATTTTTGAGAGAGAGCGGGAGAGAGAGAGAGAATGAGCGAGCAGGGGAGGGGCAGGGAGAGAGGGAGACAGAATCCCAAGCAGGCTCCGTGCTGTCAGCACAGAGCCCAATGTGGGGCTCGAACCCACAAGCTGTGAGATCATGACCTGAGCTGAAACCAAGAGTCAGATGCTTAACCGACTAAGCCACCTAGGCACCCCTAAAAGATGTAATTTTAATTAGTTCTACAAGATGTTATTCTATTTATATTCTATTCTGTTTATATCGTATATATCTGAATGAAGTCTAAGGATGAAGCTTACTACAATATAACTTCCTTGTTGATTATTTGGGTCCATTTCTGGATAGAGCAAGAACCCCGCAGGGGTGATGGTGTTGTTTCAGGGTGAATGGGGTAGGGAGCAGGTCGAGAAAGCCATTCTTTTCCCAGAGGATGTGTGTACATACGTGTCTGCAGTTTGTGGAGAGAAGAGGGGGTGGTGGCTTCAATATCCAGAAGGCCCGCCACATGCTATCCAGGGGCATTTTGATTCCTTAATGTTCCAGATGTTCCTCAGTTTTGAGCTGGATAAAGTTGATTCTGAGGTAAGTTTTTTTGGGCCAGGTGTCTTTCTAATACAGTAAATGAGAAACAAGGTTTAAATGATTGGTTTTCTAATTTTTTTAGGCGTGAAATTTGAAGTCCTGAATAATAACCCTCCAAGAAGCTTTTTTTTCCCCCCCAAAGCATGGAAAAATATGATTTATTGTCAAGTTGGCTAACATACAGTGTATACAGTGTGCTCTTGGTTTTGGGGGTAGATTCCCATGATTCATTGCTTACATACAGCACCCAGTGCTCATCCCAACAAGTGCCCTCCTCAATGCCCATCACCCATTTTCCCCTCTCCCCTGCCCGCCCCCATCAACCCTCAGTTTGTTCTCTGTATTTAAGACTCTTTTATAGTTTGGAAAAGGCTCTAGTTTTGAATAAGCTCTGAGACAGTCAGTCAGGATCAAGTTCTGGGTCCTATTGTACCTTGTCTTTATATTATTTTGCTGTGCCATTCTCCAAAGATGACCCTCTAATAAACCAATCCTCCTACTATTCATGTCCTGGATAGTCCCCTCCTTTTGAATCTGGGCTGGCCCCGTGACTCACTTTTGACCAATACAGAAGACTCTGCATGACTTCTGAGTTTTAAGAAGCCTTACAGCTTCTGGGAGAAGCCATTCACCAGCTATGACAGCCATGCTGTGAGGAAGCCAAACTAGCCCTTTGGAGGGGCTACATGGAGAGAGGTGTTGGGCCAGCACCCAGCTGTGGAGCCAGACGTGTGAGTGAAGACATCATCTTCAATGTCCAGTCCACGGGAACCCTCAGCTGACTCCAATCCAGCCACCTTCAGACTGCAACCCCCAGCTGATCCCAGTGAACCCTTGGAACATAAGGGGATAATAATAAAATATTGTTTGAAGCCATTCGATACGGTGGCAGTTTATCGCATCGCGATAGATAAAATTTTCATCACAAAATTTTAATTGCAAGGTGTTACATGTATTTCTTGACCTCAGGAAACTGGAAACTCTTTGAAGGCAGGACCCACATCTTAGCATTTTCGGTATTGCTAGCTGAATCCTGCCACATGGCTGACAGAAGCCTGGAATGCGCAAACAGTACCTTACCAAAAGCTCCGGAATAACAAGAGAAGCAAATGCAGAGGCATGCATGAAAGCTGCTAATCTCGCTACAAAATGTGTTTTGTTTTCTGCGTATAGTCCACCACAGAATGCTTCCCTTCCAGCTCCTGGCCAGCCTCCATGGGCCAGGTGCTGTTTCTTGGAATACTTTTGAAAAAATAAACCCTTATCTAAAATAAATTTGTTTAAAGTTAGTACAAAAGTCTCCCTCTCAATCCTGTCCACAGCCACTCAGATCCCCTCCCCAAAGCCTCCAGTGTTATTGTGTATTCTTTCTTGTGTGCTTTTTCACAAATTTTCAATTGTGTCTACTTCATACACCGACACACACGTGCCCACACTTGTGTATGGCAGCGCACTGTGCACCGTTTGCATGTGACAATAGGGCTTGGAGATCTTTCCACATCATTCCCTGTTGTTATGGCTCCCTAGTATTCCATCGTGCCGCAGCTCATGGTTTTTTCATGGTTAGTGAGAATGGCCCGGACACCTCCCAGCAAATCACACTGGAAGGTGAAATCTAAAATAGTTTCATAAGGGCCTGTTGTATGTAATTAACATTCACTCTACAAAATCTTTTTTTGAAAATTAATCAATTTTTTATTTTAGAGCGAGAGCGCGCCAGCAGGGGAGAGTGGGGGAGGGAAAGAGAGAGGGAATCTTAAGCAGGCTTCACGCTCAGTGCGGAGCCCGTTGGGTGGCTCCATCCCATGACCCTGGGATCGTGACCGGAGCTGAAATCAAGAGTTGGACGCTCAACCGACTGAGCCACCCAGGAACCTCCTCGTCGTGCTCTTCTTAAGGTCAAAACCCAGAGTTGCTTTCACATGTAAAAAAACGATTTTATCCAGGTGTTTGCTAACATGAAGATTGAGCTACGTGCTGTATCTTACCCATCAAGAACTTCCAGTTTTGCAGAAGACTAAACCAGTTCCTGATCCTGCCTCCTGGCCCAGTAACTGTTACTATAACCTCTTGAAAAATTTAAAACAGTTGTTTCACCCAGACATGGTCTCCAGGGTGGCCGGGCTGGCTCCATTTGTAGAACACGTAACTCTTTTCTCTCTTTTTAAAAAACTTTTTAATGTTTATTTTTGAGAGAGAGAGAGAGAGAGAGAGAGAGAGAGAGAGAGAGAGCGCACAGGGTAAAGGCAGAGAGGGAGACGCAGAACTCGCAGCAGGCTCACTCGCAGCAGGCTCCAGACTCCGAGCCTCCGCGCTGTCAGCACAGAGTCCTATGCGGGACTACAACTCGTGAATGGTGAGATCATGACTTGAGCTGAAGTAGGACGTTTAACTGAGCCACCTGGGTGCCCCAGAACATGCAACTCTTGACCTCGGGTGGTGAGTTCAAGCTCCTCCACACCGGACACGGAGCCTACTTAAAAAAGTAAAGAAATGCTCTCCAGCTCAGACTTTTTGCTACGTTGGACTGGCCTTTTCCCTAAGCTGGCAGCAAAGAAAAAGGTTTTCAAGCATAGAGGGCAAGCGGGCTCCTTACTTTAGTACCGTCAGTTGCAGTTTCGGAAAATGGCCGAAAGATGGCGCTAGACACAAATGATTCCACCCGGCTGAAAGGCCAGGGCGCTTTCACGGCTGCCTAAACCCCATATCCTACTCGGGCTTCCTGGCCTTTTCCTAAGCTTCTGAAGCACATAATCCTGAGTAGAACATGATGTTAATGAGGAAGCCAAAAACGGGAAAAGAAACAGAATGAAAGGAAGCCAATAAACAAGATAACACCGAGCAAAGGAATAAAATGCTTGCATTAGCAATGTCAGAGGGCTGGCTGGCTGCATCGCCCCCCCCCCCCCCCCCCACAAGCTGGCACCAGGGGAGCTCGCTTACCTTCCCCCAGCTCAGCCCAGAAGGTTCTTAATTCAGGGGTCTTGGGTAGAGGGGTAGGGAGTGGTGGCCTACAGTTTCATTCTGGATCTCCTGAGACTTTGCAGTCTCCAGCCCTGGCGGCATCTTTGTTGGAGTCTTCCCCACCTCTGCGGGTCTGCCCAGGACCTGGCCTTCATATCCTGTCCCTGCATTCCCATTCGCCCAGCTGCTTGCCGCCCTCAGCCTCAGGCCCGGTCTCCTCTCCCACCTTCCCGAAGGGCCTCCAGCCCCCCCGGGGCACGTCTGTACGCTGGACCCGTCTGGCCACTCTTGGCTTATTGCTGACAAGGGTCAGATCTGGGGAGCCCTCCGGTGTGTGGGCCCAAGGCTGACAGCGGTGGGACGGTGGGATGTGACTGTCGCCGTGTTGGCACCTCATAAATGTCTGTGGAATGGACCAAACACCAGTGGGGCTCCAGATGGGGCAAGGCAGCGGCAGAAGGTGATCTGGAGGGCCGCATATGTGAGCAGCGGCCAGAGTCGGTCCCCTTCCCACCTGACCACTGGGGCTTCTGGAGAGTCGCGCGTCCGTGCACCTCCTGCAGATTTTGCCTCTAGCCGCCAGGAGCCTCTCTTCAATTCTCTTTTTGCTTCCCTCCTTCCCTTCTCTTCCTTCCTCTCTCCCGAGTGGCTCTACATGGCCTTGCGGAGGTTGGAAAGGCCATCCCTGCTGGGCACAGCACAGATCTCCCTTCTCCTCCTAAGCGGATGGGTCAGGCAGGGCTGCATCTGGACGGGTCTACTTGTGACCTGTTAGGCCGATGGCTGCCTTGACGGAGAGCTAAGGGGTGGTGGTGGGTGGCAGGGAATGCTTCCTGGCTAAACAGGAGTGCTGGAGGGCACAGGCTCGGTCTGAAAATGCCACCCACAGTAGACACTGTCCCCTCCCTGTGGGTGGTGTATTGGCCCTGAAGAGATGGAAGGCTTCCTTCCCCCAGGGAAGGGAAGGGGGTGCTTGTGGAGAGACCCGGGGCTGGACAAAGGCTGGGGGTGGTGGAACTGGCTGGAGCCCAGGGTGGCATCGCCCCGCCACCTCTCTAAGACCCCTCCTCCTCACCTTGCACGCCACTGGTTCATGTTCACCCCCACCAACTACGGCTCAGGTCCGCGGTGCTGTGTGAGTGACACCCTGAGGCGGAGAGAAGGTTTGAGTGACACCCGGGTTATGATATTCTGACACCCACGTGCTCCGTGGAGAAGGTGCAGGGCCGGCAATGTTAATAAGACTCAAGTCTTCGCTTTAGCTAGACACGAAAAGAGGAGAGGAATATGAAAAACGGAGGAGGAAGAGGCAAAGCAATAAAGAAAATGGAAATCTTCAGATGTTCGGGGAGACTACTCCCCAGAAGTGGGCGAAGCACTAAGGAAATGAACCGGAGAAGCGCACAAAGCTTAGCTTTCAAAGACCAGAAGTTTCCTTGGGGGCAAAAAAGGGCAGAGCTGTCCTGTAAAGCAATTCTTTCCTTACTTCTTGCAGATGAGTGGAATGTTAACCAGAGGGACCAGAGACAACAGTCCGGCTTCACACACAGCTTCTCCAGCTGGCCAGCCCCGTTTCTGTGACGCTGCAGGGCACTTCAGGCACTGGGCAGGGTTGTCAAGATGCCGGGAATGTGATGGCGCTCTTTGTCTCTCTCTGACCAAGTAGATAATGGCCGTCACTCACTGACCACTTAGTAAATGTCAGGGTCTGTGCTGAGTGTTGCACACACCTCTCTTCCTTTAGAGATTGCATCAGCTCTAGGAGCCAGGTTCTACTTACCCCCATTTTGCAGATGACGTCCCAGAGTTATGTCACGTGCTGGAGCCTTCTACACTGGTGGGTGGGTCTGATTAGAAGGTGGGATTCAGCTGCAGACGCTCCACACCCTCCTGCTCTCATGATTGAGGTGGCATCTTATTGCTCATGTTCAAGTCCATGGGTCCCTGGGTCCAGAGAAAACCAAGCTCTTACGTTTCGGGGAAGTAAGTACTGTCTCCACTCCCTGCCTCCACCCCATGCCTTCTGTATCCCTCTATTCTTTCTGCTGTCATTGACCTTCTTCTTTGGCCACCTGGCCACCATCCAGAGGAGGGGTGGACGGTCCGTTTTGCTTAGAAAAATTCTCCGGCCTGAGAGGGGTCTGGGGAGAGATGGGGAAGAGTAAATGGAAACTGCTGTTAGCCAAGTCTCTCTGCAGTTGGGGAAGGCTTGGCTTTCAGCAGTCAGTGCCGGGCACGTCGCGAAGTTTGGCAGCTGTGTCCTCTTTCTGTTCACCCCCTTTCTTCTCTTGAAGACTCCACCCATCCCTTCCCCCAGTGAAAGAGGCTGTGGCTGTCCACACACCACCAGCTTTGCAACTAATCGACTCCACTCGGGGCAGCAAGTGCTGCTGAGCAGTGAGGGTGCGAGCAGGTGCGAAGGTGGGGGAGAGGGGTGTTAGGGATACTGTGCAGGGAGGAGGAGGACCACTAGGAAGGTTGTCCCACCACCGAGAGGGCTGGAGGTGAGAGGGGAAGTGGGCACCTGCCGTGCACCGAGTTCAAAGCCAGGAGTACCCGTTCCGCATCTCGTTTAAACCTAAGAACGGCTCTGCCAGTCACTACCCAGAGGCCCTCGCCTCTGCCCAGGGAGTAGCTTGCCAGCCAGTCCTGCGGGCCAAGGCCGTGGTGGACTGGTGATTATAGCCTCGCACCACAGGTGGAGCTGGACCAATTGGATGCATTCTCTCAACTTGAACTTGAACTAAAAAATGGGGAGAGAGGTTGTCAGGTGTCTGTGAGAGAGGCCATGACCTCAACAGGGCTGGGGTGGCCGTGAGGGTCAGGTGGATGTTGAAGTAAGGTGGGAATGAGGCCAGCTGGTGGGGGGATAAGAAAGAAGAAAAGCCTGAGAAGCAAGGGAGACTAGAGAGATAGGTTGTCCCCTCCGGGAAAGCGCCTAGCCCGCCATAGGGCTGCATCCAACCTGGCTTCGCCCCGCCCACGGCAGGCCCCGCCCACCAGTGGGAGGGGCGACTTGGAGGGGGCTGGAGATGCCCGTGGCTCCTGGCCCCTGACGGTCCGGAAGCTGCCCTGCCCCATGAGGATTTTGTGGGTGACCCCATGGCCGCTTTCTAACTGAGGACAGACAGCCTCTGGCCTTGCAGCCATCCTCTCCTGTCATCTCCATCTTACAGGTGATGAAACTGAGGCCCAGAGATAGGCCCATGGTCACTGGTGCCCAGCGGGTGTGGACAGCAGGTTCCTACACTTTCACAGGAGGTGTGAATTTCCTTGAGCTTTTTTTGTAGGGGGGTGTTCTGTCAGTGAGTCCAGGAGAGGAGGGGAGGGAGGAGAGGCCCTGGGAGAGGGTGACTTGCTTGGCCTTCAACCTCTGTGTGGTGACTTGGCCGCGGCTGCCCTCTGGTCCAGCCCTCTGCGCAGGGCCCCATGCTTCTCCCTGGCCGACCACCCCCCTCTCCTCCTCATCTGATAGGGGCTGATGCAATGGAACCCTGGCATCTTGGTTGGGACAAGGAATTTCCTTTCCTTATCCAGGAATGCGCTGCATGGGAGCAAAATCTAAATGCAGTAAAACCTTGGTTTGGGAGCACAACTTGTTCCGGAAACATGCTTGTAATCCAAAGCACTTGGATATCAAAGCGAATTTCCCAATAAGAAATCATGGAAACTCATGGGGCGCCTGGGTGGCTCAGTCGGTTAAGCGTCCGACTTCACATCAGGTCATGATCTCACAGTCTGTGAGTTCAAGCCCTGCGTCGGGCTCTGAGCTGACCGCTCAGAGCCTGGAGCCTGCTTCAGATTCTGTGTCTCCCTCTCTCTCTGCCCCTCCCCTGCTCATGCTCTGTCTCTCTGTCTCAAAAATAAATAAAGACATTAAAAAAAATAAAAAAAGAAGTCATGGAAACTCAGATGATTTGTTCCACAACCCGAAAATATTCATATAAAAATGATTACAATACTGTAATATAATACAAAATCATAAAACAAGTATAAAATATAAAGAAAAATAAGTTAACCTGCGCTGACCTTTGAAAACCTTCGTGGCTGGTGTGGGGGAGACGAGAGAGAGGAGGGTGATTGTGTAGGACGACTTTCACTATCGCTAACGGATGTTGACTACACTACAGTATTGATAAACTCATGTCATATACTGTATTTAATGTAACTGGCAATACGGCAACAGAGGAAAGGGTCTATATCTGCAGGCCGCCAGACCTAGAATGAAGCAAAGCGTTCCTAAGCTTAGTCTTGGATGGAAGAGCAAAGGACTGTCCGTAGGTGCTTTGAAGTGACAAAAAATACCCTAGTGCCAGTTGTGGGCACCTTCCAATGTTCTGAAAAATTACTGATGTCTGCCAAACACCGCGGCCTGAGACGAAGCATCCAAGCATGGGAGACGATCACCCACAATCCCGTAGAGCGAGAGCGAGAGCGAGAGAGGGAGAGGGAGAGACAGGGAGAAGAACCATTGTGATCGTGTGATGTTCGGCCTCATGTGCTACTCGTATGACGAGACCTCGCTCATTTATCAAGTTAAAATGTATTACAAATGTTTGCTCGTCTTGCAGAACGCTCGCCGAACAAGCTACTCGCCACCCAAGGTTTTGCCGTATTTGGATCTAGTCATGAATGAAGACTCATCTTCTACGCCGTCGTGCCCTGGTCACTGTGAGGAGACACGGCTGGGGCCGGCCGAGAGAGGCCCCGGTCCTCTGTGCTCTGTCTGAAGAATAAGTGTTCCCCAGGACTCCTGGGCAGTGGCCTCCTTGGCGTTGTTCTCCTTTGCCTTTGAGAAGGGGCCTGTCTTCTGAGTGGAGCAGAATTAGAATGGCAGGGACCCTCCCTTTCTCCTCCTTTCCTTGCGGGAGGGGCCTGTTTGCCTCTGCTCTTTCCTCATGCCAGCCAAGCACTGTGCGTGTGTGTGTGTGTCTGTGTGTGTAGGGAGAGAAGCCTCAAGAGAATTGCCCATGAGGTTCAAGGGTGACTCAGGGTCATGGGCCAGGTGTCTGTTTCTAATGGCATGGGGACGTGATGGGCCCACCCTCCTGAGGCGGACAGGACAGGCTTCCATCAGTATCTCTTGGTTTGGGGAGGGCCATGAAGGCACCTGGGAGGCTCTATGATCCCACCATCCAGTATCTGCAGGAGCCAGCAGGCCGCCCTGGGGAGAGAAGAGCACATTCTGGAAGAGGCTCCCTCGAGACACCGAACCCCTTCCCCGAGGGTGAGGCCTGGCTGCCGCCCTCTCTCTGCCCAGGCTCTGAGATGCAGGCTATGAGCTCATTAGCACTGAGAAAACCGTATCTATCTGTGATCGCGTTTACCTGAAATTGCACCGCCGTGGCCAGAAGTGGCTGAGAAATTATCAGGAGGGCCAAAGACACATTTATTTGGGAAGACCAAGCTCTCTTCCCTCCACTACCCTCTTCCCGCAGCTAACTTCTCTGTTACTGCGGAGGGGTTGGGTACTCAGCAAAATTACTAGCAGTGAACATAAACGAAAAGTTTCAGGCTGGCGCCTGGCTGAACAGAAGCTGCTCAACTTGTACCTATTTTATTTGGCAGTCTTGCCAGGAACCGCTTAGAAGCTGGGGAAGTTTTTATGTGTCCTGTGGGCTGCTTGCCACCCTGGACTGCCATCGGAGAGCCTGGCCTTTGTGAAGTCAGAGCAGGGGCCTGGGAGGGAAAAGGTTGCAGGGGCAGGTGCTGGGGAGTCACCAGGAAGGGAGGAAAGTGGGGGAACAATCAAAGCTATCAAAGGGCCCTACTCAGGCTTGGAATATTTTATTTATTTATTTTTGAGACAGAAAGAGAGAGAGAGAGAGAGAGAGAGAATGAGTTGGGGAGGGATAGAGAGAGGGGGAGACTCAGAAACCGAAGCAGGCTCCAGGCTCTGAGCAGTCAGCACAGAGCCCGACGTGGGGCTCGAACTCACGAACCTCGAGATCATGAGGTTAAGAGCCGAAGTCAGGCGCTTAACCGGCTGAGCCGCCCAGGCGCCACTGGGCTTAAGATATTTTAAGGTCCTGATTTCTTCTCAAAGAAGAGAAGAAAGTCAAGCCACATACATGGCGACCTGAGCCAGAGAGAGCATGTTTGGAGGAACGGCTGGGCCTCCTGAGTTTTCCAGTAAGAGGATGCTAGTGTGAAAGCCAAGGCCCAGTGCAGCGGTTGTGGAGAGGGGTCATGCTGTCTCCTGCCTCGGTCAACCTAGAGCAATTGGGTCTGATTCTGGGGAGTGGGGGGGTTCAGGCTGCGTCCCACTTCCTTCAAGTAGAAATGCCTGCTCTCCATTTGCCTCCCTGCCTTATGATGCAAGACCCTCCAGGGGGCTATTCCCTAAGGCTGGGGACCTTTTGCGTGGCCACCTGGCCAAGCTTCCTGGTTGGGTTGGGTGGCATCGATTGAGACCGATGGGCAGAAAGCAAGGTTGTGGTGAATGAACCTCTGGTTTTAGGAGCTGGGGACCTCACCTAGTATCCAGATGTGCCCAGCCAACCCTGGAGGATTCTGGCCGGGCAGACTCCACTCCCATTTTCTTGGAAGCCAAAGGCGTCTAGGGAAGCATAGTAGTCCTTTGTGGGCTACACAGTTTCCTACGGGAAAATGTGGCGGGGTTGTGTTCGGTAGTTTCTATTCTATGGCTTCCTAGTTAAAGCCCAGCGCCATGGCCTCAGATCAAAGCGTTTCCTCTCCGGTGACGAGAATGCCTTTCCCATCTCGCATGGTTGGCGCTGAGGCCTGCTGTTCTGGCGAGGGTAGAGGATTTGCTAGAAGAGCGTCAGCCAGACAGGCAGAGGCGGCCGGCCTTTTCCTTCCACCTGGGAAGGGAGCGGGGGTTGGCAGGAGAGTCAGAGGCAGGCAGGCAAGCTGCCAGATTGGGGCCTGGTTTCTCCCCTCTGAGCAGAGTCTGGGGAACCCTGGAGATGCTGGGGGAGGCGAGAGGGCGGGGGGTTGGTAGTGTGAAGAAGCTGGAGGGAAGAGAGGCTTTACCCTTCTCCCCAGCATGGATCTACTTGTGGGGCGCCCTGTCCCCATATCAACATGGGGGCCTGCATCGGAGGACGTGTGGTGCGGGGGCAGGGAGAGGTCCCGAGCTGGCACTTCTGGGTCAGGGCACGGTGGTGACCTCAGGTTCCTACATCCCCGTGGGAGGGCCTGTCGCGCTGGGAGCAGCGGGGGTGCCTGGGACAGGTGAGACGCTGTGAAGTGCGAGGGGCCAGGTGTCCTGGCTCTGCTCCTACCATTTCAGGGCCCTCAGTTGCCTCCAGCCAATGGCTAGTGTTGCTGGCCTTGCAATGGCTTGGGGACATCCTCTCACCCTTCATTCTGGACCCTCGGTTACAAATTCACAAGGAAATGTCCCCCTTCTGGTGTCTGCAGCTCAGGCCAGGAATTGCGCCCCTGGCAGGGCTCCCAGGGCACCCGCAAGGAGGGGGCCGGTGTTTTCCTGCAACATCAACCCCCGAGTCAGGGATGCTCCTTAACAACCTGCTATGGATTGACCGCGAATTTATTTAAGCCCTCCCTGAACCTGTTTATGTTTCATTAAACTCTTTTATTGATCCTCTTAATTTTCTCTTTGCTGATTTACTCTGGGCCATGACTTCACACGCCTCTCGCTGGCTTTCCGTCTCAAGGGTTTCCAAAGTGTGTCTGCGCCGCAGGCCCCGGTCAAGCGGTCAAGCCTGCAGAATTGGCCCTCGGCGGCCCCCTGGCCCCTCTCACGACCCTCCCCCTCCCACTCTTGTAGAACCCAGAGGCCGTGAAGACCTCCCCCTCCCTGGGCCCGGTCTCCACTAGTCTTTGAAATGTTTAACTCCAAACAATGAACCTTTGTTGGTGAAATTTCAGGCTACTCTTGGCTAATGGTAGACATTTTTGGCCAGGGAGGTCTTTTAAAACTAATTAAAAAAATGTTTACTTATTTATTTTTGAGAGAGAGAGAGAGAGAGAGAGAGGCAGGCTGACAGAATCCCAGGCACGGTCTGCACTGTCAGTGCAGAGCCTGAAGCCTGAGGTCTTTTTTTTTCTATTATTATTATTTTTAAAATGTTTATTTATTTATTTTTGAAAGAGAGAGACAGACTCCCAGGCAGGCTCCACACTGTCAGCGCAGAGCCTGAAGCCTGATGCAGGGCTCGAACCTATAACCCATGAGATCACGACCTGATCTGAAATGAAAAGTCGGATGCTCAACCGACTGAGCCACCGAGGCACCCCAAAGGGAAAGGAGGCGTTTAAGCATTCTATGTGGCTGCCTTTTTGCTTTTGATAGAAATAATGTCTGTTAAAGCCACATTCCGTGGCAGGGAGAAGCAGGCAGTTTGTAGAATAACAAACCAGCCTGTGGACCAGCCTGGGACCAGCCTGGGAGATTTGCAGATGATCTGTGTCAATCATCCTCCCTTGCACACCCAAGCTGAGTTCTGTCTATAACGTGGCCAGTGAAGAGGCCTCGGGGCACCTTGGTTGACTAAGTATCTGACTTTGACTCAGGTCATGATCTTGCGGTTCGTGAGTTCAAGCCCCGCGTGGGGCTCTGTGCTGACGGCTCGGAGCCTGGAGCCTGCTTCGGATTCTGTGTCTCCCTCTCTCTCTGCCCCTCCCCTGCTTGCGCTCTCTGTCTCTCCTCTCAAAAATAAATAATAAAAAGGGGCGCCTGGGTGGCTCAGTCGGTTAAGCGTCCGACTTCAGCCAGGTCACGATCTCGCGGTCCGTGAGTTCGAGCCCCGCGTCGGGCTCTGGGCTGATGGCTCAGAGCCTGGAGCCTGTTTCCGATTCTGTGTCTCCCTCTCTCTCTGCCCCTCCCCCGTTCATGCTCTGTCTCTCTCTGTCCCAAAAATAAATAAACATTGGGAAAAAAAAATTAAAAAAAAATAATAAAACATTAAAGAAAAGAAAAAGAGGCCTCATTATGTGGATGTAATGGACAGGAGGGAAGTGGGTGCCAACCACCTACCTCTGCCCACGTGGTGGGTGTTTTTCCCGTGGTGTTTGTTAGCTCAGGGCACAGCTTTCTTGCCCTGTTTCTCTGGGAATAGTAACCGCTACTCTCTTGCCGGTGTATTTCCTCCCAAGAACCATTTGGGAGCGAGGTTTCTAATTACCGTTTTATCTGCCTTACGGGAAAAATAAAAAAAAAATAGTTGATTAAAAACGTATTTTTAGGATTAATTTATCTAGAATCTCTATGTATTTGTGATAGGAGGGTTTTGCGTTAGCTTTTTTCACCGTTTTCCCAGAACCAGAAGTTCTCTTCTGCTTTTCTAAGGAGAGAAATGTATGAAATGTTAGATAAGAAAATTCTACGTACACAGAGTGACGCCCACTTTTTTTTTTTTTTTTTGGCTCCCTTGAAGTTACATAATCCAAAGAGAACAATGCAAAATCTTTTGCTGAGGGACTGATCCTTTGTTAGGGGACTTCTTGACCACTCTCTCTCCCTGTGGGCCCAGTTCTTCCTGTCCATGTGGCATGGGCAGCCCGGCTGGAGGGCCACTCCCAGAGACCCTGACCTTTGTTTCCTGGCTGAGAACTCCCTCCAGCAGCCGCCGCAGACCTCCAGGGACTGCTCTGGAAATCCAAGAATTGCAGATCTGGGGAGTGACTGTAACAATCTTGGGGCAGATGGCCATGAAGTGTCTTGTGGGACACTTTTTCTAATTTGTTATCAAGTCCCCACTTGGTATAGTGCTGGGGATGCTCAAATATTTCTTTTCTTTTCTTTTTTTTTTTTTTTTTGAATGTTTATTTATTTTTGAGAGAGAGACAGACTGTGAGTCGGGGAGGGGCAGAGAGAGAGGGAGACACAGAATTTGAAGCAGGCTCCAGGCTCCCAGCTGCCCACACAGAGCCCAATGTGGGGCTCGAACCCACAAACGGTGACCTGAGCTGAAGTTGGACGATGAACCGACTGAGCCACCCAGGCGTCCCTCATAAATTTCTTGAAGTGTGATCTTGATTGATTCCTGTGGAAGTTTCTTCCTTCGGATATACTCTGTAATTTTCTCCTACGAGTAGCAGCAGCGACAATAACATTTATGGAGCTCCTAGTAACTCCTATTAATAATTGTTAACATTTATTGAGTGCTTGCTACAGATCAGGCATTGTGCTAGGTGCTTTTATTATTTTTTTCTGGGTGCTTTTAAAAGACAGTTTTGGGGGTGTCTGGCTGGATCAGTCAGGGGAGCGTGTGACTCCTGATCTCAAGGTTGCAAGCGGGAGCTCCGTGCTGCGTGTAGAGAGTCCTTAAAAAGAAAATCTTAAAAAAACCACAATTTTGTTGAACTTGCTTTCACCTAGGAGGCAAGTGCGGGGTGAATCCCACCCCACCACTGGGGAGCTCAGGTGGCGCAGGGTAGGCAACTTGCTACTTGTCACAGGGCATAAGTGATGGCGTTGGGATCCGTCTGACTTCATTTCCTCTTCCAGCTCTACTGGGACCCTGGGGGTTAGAGACGGGGAATCTCATGGTCTATGGAGGACACATTCAAGCCAACCATCCTTAGATAACCAGCTAACGACCATGATGGAATTATCTTTGGAACCGTGGGATTGTAGGAGAGGGAGAGCCCGCAGTCAGCTGGGCGTGGTCCCCAGAGGCTTCCCAGAGATGGGGATGTGCTTCTCCTACCAACCTGGGGATGGTTTCCACTTTTTTAAAAATAAATTTTAAAAATGTTTATTGACTTTTAAGAGAGAGAGAGAGCGCAAATGGGGGAGAGGCAGAGAGAGAGGAAGACACAGCAGGCTCCAGGCTCAGAGTTGTCAACACAGAGCCTGACTCGGGGCTCGAGCCCACGAACCGCGAGATCATGACCTGAGCCGAAGTCGGACGCTTAACCGACTGAGCCACCCAGGCGCCCAAGGTTTCCACCTTTTTACATTGTTCTAAGGCCCTACACATCTGCCTGGGTCTAATGCCTTCGTTCCAGATGTGGTCAAGGTGCGATGTGGCACGGTGCTAGTATTCTATTCTTTTCCAGTTGGCCAGAAGAGTAAAGCCCTGATGCGAATCCAAGCTGGAAAATGAGCTCTCCACCAGGAAGAAGGTGGATACACAATGACACTGTTTGAATAATTCCATCCCAAAGCTTCATGGGATCTGGTGCCCACGGTTTTACTAATGGGGCCTATTTCACAGCCACTCTTAGATTAGATGGGCCACCTCTGCCTCTCAGGCTGGCATTGGCTGCACCTGTGAGCTCCATGATCCCACAGCTCCGAAGGCAATAGCTCTCTTTCACTGAAGCCCAGAGTAGTTAAAATACTTTTTGACACCACCAGAGATTCACGAGCTTCCAATCGAAGAACATTAATTTTTTTTGGTCCTCTCATTTTATAGCATTGAATTTCAAATAATTGTTAATGAAATGAAGTAACCGAAGGCTGTTCTCTGTTTTACACTCCGTTCTCCCCATCAGTAGGGAATCACTCACGTAGGAGAAACAGAGGGCTGTTTTTAAACTCTGGAAAGCGCCACCAAGGAGCAGTGTGGCTTTAGGACCCTGGGTTTGGTGTCTTTCAAGAGGGTCAGTTTGGATGGGGGTGGGAACATCACCCAGTCAGTGGCTGACGTCACCACCAGCGATGTGTTGGGATGTCCCAGGGGCAGGGGAAGAGCACAGCCAGTGATCTCAGCAGGCACTAAGGGTACTGTTTTAAACATTTTATTTTATTTTATTTTTTTTTCAACGTTTATTTATTTTTGGGACAGAGAGAGACAGAGCATGAACGGGCGAGGGGCAGAGAGAGAGGGAGACACAGAATCGGAAACAGGCTCCAGGCTCCGAGCCATCAGCCCAGAGCCCGACGCGGGGCTCGAACCCACGGACCGCGAGATCGTGACCTGGCTGAAGTCGGACGCTTAACCGACTGCGCCACCCAGGCGCCCCTAAGGGTACTGTTTTAGGTGCAACATTGGCTAGACGTCCCCTATGTAGAACACATAGTGGGAAGAGTTCTGCAGTCTGCATTCTGGATACCATGCTCCAGGTGGATCAGGTGGCCCTGGGGGCTTCTGCTGTCGCATCTATAAAATGAGAAGATGGGACCATAGCTCTGTCCAGGAGATACCCCAGCCTGGATCCCTCTGGCTCTATTAGTGCTGACCCAGCCCTTGCTGTCTGGAAGCTTACAGGCTTTTTTGGGGGAGGTGGACTCACTCGTGAAGTAAGAAAACAGGATAAGATACTGGGTAACTCAGTGTTAGCTTGTGTGAGGCAGAGGAAAGAGTGCGTCTCTGACAAGTTCTCAGCTAATGCTGATGCTGCTGGGTTGGGACCACAATTTAGGAGCCACTGGCCTGGAATTTCATAATCTCTGTTGTCTGATGTTCTTGGAAGTCGAATCCTGGTTTTGTTTTTGTTTTCGGATTTCTTTGGCATTTTCTGGCTCTTGCTCATGGTAAATCATTTCCTTGCATATTTTGGAACTTGGGATTCTCAAGTGATCTTTACTAGAGCTTTGTTTATAGCAATCCTGTGTGGTATGGGTCAAGGGCATATCTCTTCCAAAAGATTCATTTTGCTTGTTTTTGAACTTTAGATACACACAATCATAGTGTGTACCCTTCAGTACCTGGCTTTTCCCCTCAGCATTATCTTGTGAGATTTATTTATGCCATTGTATATAGCAACAGTGCTCATTTTCTTTTTTTAAAGTCTATTTATTTTGAGAGAGAGAGAGAGAGAGAGAGAGAGAGAGAGAGGGAGAGAGACAGAGAGAGAGAGAGAGAGAGAGAGGGGAGAGAGAAAATCCCAAGCAGCCTCCATACTGTCAGCACAGAGCCTGATGTGGGGCTCAATCTCATGAACCGTGAGATCATGACCTGAACTGAAATTAACAGCTGGACATTAACCGACTGAGCCACCCAGGTGCCCCATAAATCCTTAATGTAATATAGTCCAATTTATTAATTTCCCCCTTAATGGTTGTTAGTGCTTTTTGTGTCCTGCTTATAAAATCTTTGCCTACCCAAAGCCATGAAGGCATTCTCCTATATTAGTAACTAGAAATGTTGTTTGACCTTTTACAAACAAGATATACAATCCACTGGGAATTGCTTTATTGCTTTTTTTGGTATGGTGTGAGGTAGGGGTCAAGCTTTATTTTTGCACTGCTGTGTCACCTTTTTCATAAATGGTGTGACTATTTATGTGAAGGTCTACTTCTGGACTTTCCCCATTGGTCTGTCCTTGTACCAGTGCAGCCCTGTCTTAAATGTTATGGGTTTTTTAAAAAATTTTTAAAAATGTTTACTTATTTTTGAGACAGAGGGAGACAGAGCATGAGCAGGGGAGGGGCAGAGAGAGAGGGAGACACAGAATCTGAAACAGGCTCCAGGCTCTGAGCTGTCAGCACAGAACCTGGTGCAGTGCTCGAATCCACGAACCATGACATCATGACCTGAGCCGAAGTTGGATGCTCAACCGACTGAGCCACCCAGGCGCCCCTTAAATGCTATGGTTTTACAAAAGGTCTTTATGTCTATAGTGTAAGACCTTCAGCTTTGCTCTTCCTTTTCAAAAGCGTTTTGGTTCTTCGCATTCCGTGTGAATTTTAGAATCAGCTTATCACTTTTCACAAAAATACCCTCTAAGGTTTTGATTAGTATTGCATTGAATCTATGAATGTACTTGGAGAGCATGCACATGTTTGTAATACTAGGTTTTCCAATAATATATCGGCCTTCAGAGCATTTGCGTCTGCCAAGTCCCCCAGGGCATCGTTAGCTTAGAACCGACTTTTGAGTTATTATTCTTTTTATACCTTGGCGGGTCCTGGGTCAACTTAGGTTGTATAAACTTGAGCCCCACACCTGTGTGAAAAAAAGTTTGTGGTTATGAATTTCCAGGGAAAAATTTTATCCATCCATCCATCCATCCATCCAGTTAAGATTTCTTTTGGGGCGCCTGGGTGGCGCAGTCGGTTAAGCGTCCGACTTCAGCCAGGTCACGATCTCGCGGTCCGTGAGTTCGAGCCCCGCGTCGGGCTCTGGGCTGATGGCTCAGAGCCTGGAGCCTGTTTCCGATTCTGTGTCTCCCTCTCTCTCTGCCCCTCGCCTGTTCATGCTGTCTCTCTCTGTCCCAAAAATAAATAAACGTTGAAAAAAAAAAAAGATTTCTTTATTGTTAAGCTGAGTTGGTGACACATTTTTTTTAGTTTGTAGTTTCTTGCTTTTTTTTTTTTTTTTTTTCATATCTCCACTCCATACAGACACCAGATCCCAACTCCTCCAGTTTTGGTCTCTCGCTACCCCTCCTGGCCTCATCCTCCTGACCGGGTTTCATAGGGTCACCTCTCAGGAAACCCATTCCTTCTTTAGGGGTTTTGTCATGGTTTGGAAGGGTGCTTATTATATCTATCCAGCATTCTTTGGTGTTTTATGCTAGCAGGTACTATTCTTTGATCAGTTCTTTGACCAAAATTTCAGAAAGTGTGTTGTTGCTTTTGAGTAGTCAAAATATAAGCATAGATATGGTCCCCTTCCTCATTTTGTAATATTCTTTCCCCTCTTCTTTGCCTATCAGAACTTTGTCCTTGGTCCTGACCTTGAGGGGTGGGGCATCAGGCAGGCAAACTTAACCAGCCTTTCAGATGTGTGGCGCAGACAAGGACCATTCATGATGAGACGGCCTCCAGCTACAAGCTACTCCCAGTGTCTGTCCTCCTCCCCGTCTCATTGCCCACAGCCAGAAAGGGCTTTAGTTATAGGTGAGTAGGTAGACAGACAGCACCGATGAATTACTTTAACTGACACATGTAAAGAGGTGCCATGCTGGTAGTGGGTAAGGCACATGGGGTCTCTGACCTCGGAAGTATGAGCTAATGGAATACATAGTAGGCTTCCCTGAATCCTGGTACCACCTTGACATTCATGCCATAGCTTTCATCGGTTATGCCCTGACACTGCGTCTTGGGGTTATTACTAGGCCCTTTTGCCTTATTTCCATTGCCTCCTTCCCAGCGATATCAGCCCTACCAGGGTGCTCTATACTTCTCATTCATAGTTTGTGTTTTTTTCAATGTTTATTCATTTTCAGAGAGACAGAGCACACATGAGCAAGCAGGGGAAGGCCAGAGGGACAGAGAGAGAGAGCGAGAGAGAGCACAGGAGCAAGCAAGGGAGGGCCAGAGGGACAGAGAGAAAGAGAGAGAGAATCTGAAGACGTGGAGCTCAATCTCACCACCATGAGACCATGACCTGAGCCGAAATCAAGAGTCAGACGCTTAAATGACAGAGCCGCCCAGTCACCGTTCTTATATAATTCATAGCCTTTCATTCATAATTTCTTATAATGAGAGTAGAGAGAGGGTCAATTGTTTTTAAAAAAAAAAAAACCCAAATCGTAAACCACTACATCTGTAGATTGTTCACCACCTGAACCTGCGTCTCGCTGGAAGTCCTTCAGGCGTGTCTTGTCACTTCACCAGTCACTCCAGGGCAAATCTCACATTTTCTTGAATCTTTCTTGAATCATTCATAAGCTTAGAAGGAGCATTCGACCTTCACCATTTGACAGTTGCTGACTTAGTCCCCAAACACTCCAGATTCTCAGAAAGAAAACACCTGCACTGGTCTTCCCAAGGCTGTTGGCGTATGTCCAGATCCTCCTTGCCACAGGAAGCAGCCCGCTCACTCCCTGTAACAGGGAGTAGGGTAGGGAACAGTAAGTCGCAGCCAGCCATCCCTTGCTTCAGCCCAGAGAACCCCACATTTCACACACGCCTCTGGTACCTCCTCTGGTGAAGGTGCTCGAGGCCCCAGGAGGACGCCTCTGGTACCTGGGGCAACAGCGGGTGAGCTGTTAGCCTTTCACACCTCAGGTAGAAAGAGTCACTTACATTGACCCTGGAGGAAAGCCACCGGAAGCAGTTAGGAAATCAGGATGCAGCAGAAGCTGGGAGAAGCCACACACACACACACACACACACACACACACACACACACACGGGGGCCCAGCTCTGGGTGGGATGGTGCCCGGCCCCTTCTGGGTCCTGCAATCAGGAGGAGGAGGAAGACCTGACCCCGGCCCTCAGGGGGCTCCAGTTAGAGGCCTGGTGAACTGACTGAGGCCTCCCAGGGAGTGGTGGAAAGGGCCAGTTTTATCAGAAGGGAGGGACCAAGAGAGGGCCTCTGGATGGAGTCGTTAAGCCATGCAGCATTTTAGGAGGCACCTGGGTGGCTCAGTCGGTTAAGTGTCTGACTTCAGCTCAGGTCATGATCTCGTGGTTCATGAGTTCAAGCCCCGTGTCGGGCTCTGTGCTGACAGCTCAGAACCTGGAGGCTGCTTCCGATTCAGTGTCTCCCTCTCTCTGCCCCTCCCCCACTTACACTCTGTCTCTCAAAAATGAATAAATGTTGGGGCGCCTGGGTGGCGCAGTCGGTTAAGCGTCCGACTTCAGCCAGGTCATGATCTCGCGGTCTGTGAGTTCGAGCCCCGCGTCGGGCTCTGGGCTGATGGCTCGGAGCCTGGAGCCTGTTTCCGATTCTGTGTCTCCCTCTCTCTCTGCCCCTCCCCCGTTCATGCTCTGTCTCTCTCTGTCCCAAAAAAATAAATAAACGTTGAAAAAAAATGAATAAATGTTAAAAATTTTTAATGTTTGTTTTTTGAAAGAGAGAGAGAGAGAGAGAGAGAGAGGAGAGAGAGACTGTGAGCAGGGAAGAGATAGAGAGAGAGGGAGACACAGAATCCGAAGCAGGCTCCAGGCTCTGAGCTGTCAGCACAGAGCCTGACACGGGGTTTGAACCCCCGGGAGCCAAAGTTGGATGGTCAACCGACAGAACCACCCACATACCCCCCCAAATTTTTTTAAAAAAAGAGGCAGGAAGGAAGGGCAGGAGGGGAGTTCAGGCGGAAGGGGCAGTGCAGCCAAAGGTGTGGCAGTGTTGTTCTTTCTGGGAACTGTAGTCGGTATTTGTAGTTGGGCAGAGCTTTGGCCGTGAAGGGTTGAGAGGAGAGACACCTGGAGGCCCAGGGCCCCGGAGACGCGGCCAGGGGATTCAAACCGGATCACTTGGGTCATGGACATTGATATTTGATTCAGGACTTGCAGAGTCAAGTTGAGCTGATAACAGCTGCAGACCTCGTCCCCCCTCTTGCTGTGGGGAACAGGGTGTTCACTTCTTTTCTAGAGCCACACTTCTTTCCCAACGCTGGTCCAAGGACGGTGCCCTTAGAGGGGCCCTTGTTGCCCCTCGAGAGATGTAGGGGAGCCCCTGAAATTACGAAGCCGTTTCCCCTTTGTGAAGGCTGTGCCACTGCCCAGGACTGTGACCGTCCTTCCTTAGACAGCACAAAGCGCCTGGGGACACTGGGACTGCTCCTTGCAGCTCAGTTGCGGCCCCCACACTGGAAGTCCCGGGCCGCTCCCCCCAAACCACTGTTTTGCCGAATTGGGGCCATTTGCAGGTTCTCAGGGGGTTGACGTAGTAGGAGGACGGAGAGGAGGCTGTCATCACGGAGTCCCAGTACCTGGGCCTGTCCTGGCTCGTGTACCCTGTCCTTGATGTGTATGACCCAGCCGATCTCCCTGACCCAGTGAATACACGCAGACCAGTGTGTGCCGATCCTCACCCTGGGCTGTGAGCTGCTCGGAAAGCCACAGAAGTGTGGCCCCCCCCCCCGCCCCCCCCCCCCCCCCGCTGCTTTTCCATAGCATCCCCTCTGCCCACATTTCCATGCCAGTGTCCGTGTAGAAATAGTGTCTGCAACAGTGATTCTCATCCTGGGATGATTTTGTCCTCTAGGGGACATTTGGCAATGTCTGGAGATGCTTGTCGTTGTTACGATTTGTGGGTGTGTGCTATTGGTGAGTAGAGGCCGGCATGCTGCTAAATATCCTACATGGTACCCCCAACACAGAATTATCTAGTCTAAGATGTCAATAGTGCTGAGGCTGAGAGGCCCTGCTCTGAAGCACCTGGGGACTCCTCCTCGGTGCAGGCCTGTGTAAAGTTCTTTCAGTGGCCTTCCGAGTCGTCTCTCTAGGGCTTGGTAATCTCTTTATGTGTAATGGACAGTCAGTCTCAGTTCGGCTGGAAAACTCCTATGCATCCTTTAAAACCCGTCTCAGGTATCACCTTCCCTAGGAAGGCATCCCTGGCCTCTCAGAAACCTGACCATGAGAGGAAATTCCTCCCTTCTCTGTGCTACTTCTCTACCCGCAAATATTTTTGGATGCCGCTGCCTTGAAGATGCACAGCGATTCATTTCTGTCTACCTCCCTTGTTCTCTAGGAGAAGAAGAAAACGCAGCTCCAAGCCCTTGGGAGAACAGGCCAGGGTGCTCACTACTTTCGGTAGCCAAAGTTAAAAAACCAAACCAAAGTTAATGAAAATCTAAATTGAATTTTACAGATTCCGGTCTCTCTAAACAGAATCTCTTCCTTGGGTTTCCAGCTTCCTGCACAGGGCTGGACACAGTAATTATTCAACCAGTGTTTGTTAAATTGAATTGGTAATGAGGAGAGAGGGTTTTACAAAGTGGAAATAGTCAACAACTGGAAACATCCCTGAAGAGTGTTGGGGATTTTCATTACTTCTTCAGGATTTGAGGTTTGGGTCTTTTTGTTTTGATTTTATGACTTTTCTCCGTCAGATGAAGAGCTGTAGCTTTGGAAGGGTTGGGTGAATGCATATGGCTGGGTCTGAAATGGTAAATGGTGCTGAGTGGCCTCTTGGAAACGAATGACTCATTTCTCTTTCTTTATGCCAAGCAGGTGCAGAGAAGGTGTTTACCCTGAAGAAATGTGCAATCCTAAATATAGGTTTGCTTAATGAGGGATGAATCCTGCTAAGTAAAGAAGGGCATGTTGTAGGTTCTGTAATCCTGAAACCCCGGCCCTCCTCTGCTGGAGGGCTCAGTAGGAATTATGGGCTTTGGAGGAGGGGAGTGTTTTTATTTTGATTAACTCCCTCCCTTCCTTCCTGCCTCCCTTCCTTCCTTCCTTCCTTCTTTTCTTCCTCCTTCTCTTTCTTTCTTTCTTTCTTTCTTTCTTTCTTCTTTCTTCCTTTTTCATGCCCAGTGTGGGGCTTGAACTCCTGATCGATCCTGAGATCCAGAGTCACATGCTCTACTGACTGAGTCAGCCAGACACCCTTGATTAACTATTTCTAAGCCATCACTGAAGCCAGCTTCACTTCAATGATATGAATTATCCGTGTGAGCTTGGTAAATAGGGGAATGATGTCAGTAAAATGTGTGGGCTCGTACTTGATCTTTCTCGACACGTTAAGGGTCGAAGACAGGTGGAGGTGGATGGGGAAGCTTTCTTACAATGGAAGAGAGCCTCGGCCATGTAGGAGATCTTGACAAGAAGAAGCTGAAAATCCCGCAGAAGGGCTTCCTTTACTGCAATCATAGCTGCTTTGGTGGCTTGAAGAACTTCCCCTTTCCTCAAAGTTAAGCTGCCTGTGAAGCTGTGAGTGAGTGCCTAGTGGTGAGACTGAAAAGACTTTCCCATTGTGTTAAAAAATGTTAGGCAAAGCAGCCTATGCCCTGGATCAGACTGGTAGTTCTGATGCAAACTGTCTCTCCTGGAAGCAAATGCTGGAAGGACCCATTCCTCCAAGCAGGAAGCTCAGGTCTCAGGGCTTAAGGGTTCCATGAGCAGTGATGCTGGCTGGATATTGAACTCCGTGGGTATTTTTATTAGGCTGTTATTGTTTTTATTATTGCTCTGATTACGACGACTCCTAGGTTTGGAGTGGTCTGTCTGCCCTGAATCCTAGTTTTCTCATAAACTGTGTTTTAAAGAAAAACACATCTTAGTGTGCAATTTTGCAGAACCCACGATTTTTTAGGAGCCCATTATAAGCAGAAATGCCGATATCTGCACAGCTCCTGTATATTACTGTGGCTACTCCTTCACACAGCCCTGAAGGCGGGCGTGCACCTGCGGGCTGCAGATGAGGGGCTGGGGCTGGGTAGGGAAGTCACCTAGGTGCTCACACGTAAGCAAGTGGCCACAAGTGGCCCCCACCCCCCCACCCCGCTGTTGCTGTGCCCTCAGGCTGGCTCAGATGGGGAGGCCAAGGTGCTGAATTTGAAACTTCAAATGAACTCAGCTCCAGCCAATTCCACTGTAAACCATTCAGTTCGTGCCCTTGGTTGGAGCAGAGGGGGCTGGAGCCGGCTTGGATCATGAGAACCGACTGCTACATTTTCAGAATTTTACAAGCCAGCTGCTGTGAAATTCAGCCTGTGTTAAAAATTAAACCATGTAGGGGCACCTGGGTGGCTTAGTCCATTGAGCGTCCGACTTCGGCTCAGGTTATGATCTCACGGTTTGTGGGTTCGAGCCCTGCGTCGGGCTCTGTGCTGACAGCTCAGAGCCTGGAGCCTGCTTCGGATTCTGTGCCTCCCTCTCTCTCTGCCCCTCCCCCGCTTGTGCTCTGTCTCTCTCTCTCTCTCAAAATAAGTAAACATGATAAAAAATTAAAAAGTAAATTATGTATCACATTTGTGACATAAGCTGTATTTTTAAAAGGTAGGACATACTTGAAACTCATCACTGTCTAATTATTTTACTACATTTTGTTATTAGTCTGCTCTTGAGATTATATCCGTCTGATGTAACTGTGTGCTAGAAATACAGCATAACGTGCTAACATGCACCTCTCCCAGTTTTGTGTTCAGAGACATCACATTTTGGTGCCTTGGTGTCAGTAGGGTATCTATGCTACGGAAATGGGCAAACATACAAATCCAAGCTTTTTGTCTCCTTTCCAGAGAGCTGGTTTATAAAATTCTTCCAGCACACCACTGGGTAGAACCATGGGGTAATGCTGGGGAGGGCTCAGCCCTGGCAGAATGACCCCTGAGAGCAACCTTTCAGGGCAGGGAAAAAGCACCACTCTCAGTAGCCAAAGTTAAAGAAATGAAAAATGATGTCACGGATCTTGCTGGAGCGGGTGACATGGGCTCTGTCTTTCTGCATGGGGTATTCCAGACATAATGAAACTCATTCTTGATGGTTCAGCACCATCATCATGAACACCTGAGGTTGTGGTGAGTGGTGAGTGTGGGCTGGGGCAGGGGATGGGGGGGAGTGGTTCTGAGGCCTGAGGACTATCTAGGAGGACACAGTCCTGAGGAGTCATGGCTGCATCCCCAGGGCATGACATGGAGCAGGTGCTTAATGAATACAGGTGGCCTTCAAACAATACAGTTAGAATGGCACGCGTCCCCTTACATGTGGGCTTTATTTGATAAATACAGTGCAGCACTGTCAATGTATTTCCTCTTCCTGATGATTTTTTAAAAATATTTTTTATTCAGTTTTGAGAGACAGAGAGAGACAGAACACTAGCGGACTAGTTTTGAGGGACAGAGAGAGAGGGAGACACAGAATCCGAAGCAGGCTCCAGGCTCTGAGCAGTCAGCACAGAGCCTGACGCGGAGCTCGAACCCACAAACTGTGAGATCATGACCTGAGCTGAAGTCAGATGCTCAAATGAATGAGCTACCCAGGCGCCCCATGATTTTCTTAAGAACGTTCTCTTTTCTCTAACTTCCTTTATTGTAAGGATGCAGTATGTAATACGTATATAGCACACACAGTATCTGTTAATCAGCTGTTTATATTATCATTAAGGCGTCTGGTCAACAGTAAGCTTACTAGTAGTTAGGTTTTGGGGGGAGTTAAAATTATACACGGATTTGTGACTGCATGGAAGGGTTCAGTGCCCCAACGCCTGTGTTGTTCAAGGGTCGACTGTATTTGCTGAAAGAAGGAATCATATATAGGTCTATTTGTTTTTTTTTTATTGCCTGCATGATTCTGCACCACTGTGTGGTTTTTGATGAAGGCCTGGGCTGAAACTCTGGTCGCTGGGATGAAGGAGAGAGACAGGTCTGGAAGCATTGTAGACAGTAAAATAGCCGGGGCTTAGTCGATGGCTTAGATATGGAAGATGAAAAAAAGGAAGATGTATATTAATTTCATAATATTTAATTATACAAATTTCAAACATACAGTAATGAGAATTGCATAATGAAATCCATCACCTGGACTTCAGAATCATTAACATTTTACCATATGTGCCTCATTTGCTTTATTGAAGTATTTAAAGCAAATTATAATCATCATGATATTTCAACCCTAAATAATTAAGCATACATCTCTAACAAATTTTCTAATATCACCTAACATCAGTTCGTAGTAAAAATGTTCTAATTATGCCCTAAATGCATTTCACAGGCAGTTTGTCAAGCCAGGATCCAATCAAAGAGTACATACTATCCAGGAGTCAGCAAACTTTTTCCATACAAGGGCTAGATAGAACTATTGTGTGCTTTACAGGTCAAGAGACAATATCTATTTTTTTTTTCAACGTTTATTTGTTTTTGGGACAGGGGAGGGGCAGAGAGAGAGGGAGACACAGAATCGGAAACAGGCTCCAGGTTCTGAGCCATCAGCCCAGAGCCTGACGCGGGGCTCGAACTCACGGACCGCGAGATCGTGACCTGGCTGAAGTCGGACGCTTAACCGACTGCGCCACCCAGGCGCCCCAAGAGACAATATCTATTGAGGCTGAAGATTTTTACATTTTACATGAAAAAAATCCAAAACCATTCTTAGCTCATAGACCACATAATATGGGTGGTGGGCCAGCCTTGGCTGCTGAAGCCATAATTTCCTGGCCTACGAGGTGAAATCAGACCCTTTCTTGGCTTTTCTCCTTCCCTATCTGTCTTCCCCCCCGCTGCCCCAACCCCAGCTCTGTAACACGTTCCTACTGGGAGCGTTCTTAATAATTCACCTGTTCACAAATGCTCATTTTAGAGCCTGCTTCTGGGGAGTCTGATGCTGCGGGATATTGAGATGGGAGCTTGGTGAGGGTAGCCCGTGGGCAGGGAGCAAAGAAGACCCCTTTGAGTACCAGTAAGAAACAGGAGTTGTGCCCACAGGCCCCACAGAGTGAATGGAATGGGCTTGGCTGGCCAGGACCTTTGCAGCATGGGCCAGAGGCATTGTCAGAGAGGAAGGTGAAG
The DNA here is from genome assembly GCF_014898765.1 of Herpailurus yagouaroundi. Lineage (NCBI taxonomy): Eukaryota > Metazoa > Chordata > Mammalia > Carnivora > Felidae > Herpailurus > Herpailurus yagouaroundi. The sequence goes on along the minus strand of NW_024412395.1, from coordinate 8,643,542 downwards.
GGAGGCCTATAGTTGGGGTTCAACTGGACGATGGGGTGCCTCTCACGAGGAATTTCACGTCTCCTAACTGGAGTGGCATTAGGCTCTGGAAGAGGATAGTAGCCTCCTGGGGAAGTCCTGCAGGGGACATCTGTTTTCCCCCTTTCTCTGCCCCGCCCCCCAAACCCGGAGGGGCAGATACTGGGAAGTGGGAGAAGACGTCAGCACCTCCTCCCTGTCCCTCTCCTCCCCAGCTGCAAGGTCCACGAATGTGGCCTGTGCTGGAGGGGCAGGGAGTGCTTTGAATTGAAAATGAGACTGAAGTTCTAAGATGAATAGGACAGACCCTTAAAAGCCAGAATGAGATTGCTTTAATTAACCGAAAATGACCACAAAATTATGGAGTCCAGCTGTGATGTCATTATGGGATCTGCTCCCCAGCAGGAATGCCCGTGAGGTTGTGAGTGAGCCCAGCAAGTGGCAGGTACCGGGAAGTGAAAGCTTCTGGTTTATACTTTAATGCTCTTTGAATTAAAAAAATTTTTTTTTATTGTTTATTATTTTTGACAGAGAGAGAGAGAGACTGAGAGCAAGCAGGAAAGGGGCAGAGAGAGACACACAGAAGTGGAAGCAGGCTCCAGGATCTGAGTGCTCAGGACAGAGCCTGACGTGGGGCCCGAACTCACAGACTGCAAGATCATGACCTGAGCTATAGTTGGCCGCCCAACCCACTAAGCCACCCAGGTGCCCCACTTTCATGCTCTTTGATTCGCCCCTATACCAGTTACAAAAGAGTTGGGAAATCTCTCAACCATAGCTTCAGGATGCTCTCGTCACGGAGAATGGGTCAGAGCCTTCAAAATGAGGTACACTTGGCCTGGCGAAGGTCAGATCCCATCAAATGAGAGCTTCACCAGGATTGATGGGTAAAATACAGGGTGCTCCGTTACCTTTGAGTATCAGAAAAACAATGAAAACTTTTTTAGTGTAAGTATGTTCCATGAAATATTTGGGATATACTTACACTAGAAATTTATTGTATTGTTTATCTGACATTCAAAGGTAATGGGGCATCCTATGTTTTTATTTGATGAATCTGGCAACCCTAAGCTCCATGTACCTCCAGAGCATCCGCAAAGGTCCAATTTGCCCCTCAAGTAACTGGTCAGAGGGACGAGGATGGAATTGTGTACCACATGTGGGGGATGGAGTAGGACTTTGCACACTGCGTGTTCCAGGGTGGACCTCAAGTGACAACCACAAATGCCACTCATTGAGAATTTACCACCTGCCAGGCACTGGGCTTGGTGTTCAGCTGTGATCCCTCCTCCTGCTAAGAACCCCGGAGGATAGGCAGTCCCCTCTCCCTGCCCTGACCGCCCCCTTCCCTGCCCACCAGTTCCCCATGCCGTTGGATCCAAAGAAGAAAGAGCCACGGAGCACCCCACTCTGTGCTGCCGGCATGAAGCCCACCCAGGGTACATCTGCCCTGCTTCTGCAGGGAAAAGACATTCAAGGGGCCGAATGGCACTGCCCCCCACACCTCAGTTCGCCTTGGCAACATTCGGGATTCCTGTTTGGAGCCAGGCTGTGCAGAGGGCTGGGATCCAGGTGCAAATGTTGTACATCTCTTCTCTCCAAGGGCTGACAGCAGCTGGGTGAGGGATGTGGGGGGTGAGCGGGGGTGTTGGACAAGTGAACAATTAATGCTGTGGAAGTGTGGGCCTGGGCACCTAACCCAGGCACTGTGTTGTGTGTGTGTGTGTGTGTGTTTACATGTGTGCACCTGGGTTCCTGGAGGCCCAGTCCTTGAATACGGGGCTGTCCCTTCTCCTATCCTTGGAGATGACTAGGTCTACTGCACAAAGACTCCCCTAGGCCCTGGATTTTAGGAGGTTACGGATTGTACAAACCCATGTTGCAATTTGGCTGGACACGTGTGATACCTAGTCATTACCTTATAGTCTGTGCCATCAGTGGAGCTGGTGGTGAGGAGGTCTAAGCAGAAAGAGTGAGGGGTCCCCGGAAACAGAAAGATGAGACATAGAGTTTGTGACACAAGAGAAGTTATTTTAGGACCTCACCCCACCAGCTCTACTAGCTAGTAGAACAACACTTCTCCCAGAACTTCCGAGGAGGTCTCAGAATTACAAAGAAATGCAAAAATCCTCAGTCGTTCAGGCTCTTAAAGAACAAAAGCAACGCAAAAACTAACCGTCTCTCCCAGGCCAGGAAATATCCTAACCAAATCAGCGACAATAAATCATCGGTAAAAACTCCCAGGGCTGTTTCAAAAACAAGCAAGATCCCGCATTCCTGACCCCAGATAGCAAATCCAGAGGAGCCCTTCTAGTTTATACCGGGAGCAAGCCCCCTTGTCAGTTACCTTGACAGTTACCTCTGCTTCATTATAGTGTTACAGTCTCTGCCCTAGGAGGAGCTCAAGCTGCAGTAATAGAACATTCAAAGCATGCATAGGCCTGTTTTCTAAGTATATCTGCGCAACCTTACGCCCATCTTTGCATGCAATGACAAGGCTCCCCTTTCTGAATATTCATCCCAAACCCTAAATAAAAATGCTGCCGAGGAGTCACAGCTTTGGAAGTTATTTCCCTTTATCTCCGTATTTGGTGCAAATAAAGTTTCCTTTGTGTGACAACCCCATCTGGTGTCGTCTCTACCTGTCACTCATCCACGAGCGAGCTCACATTAGTTGGGTCACGTCAGGGATGGCTCCCTGAACCTGGACAATAGATCCCCGGGAGGTGCCTCTCTGGGGGCAACCACCTAAGGTAAATATGCTGGAGTTTCAGGATGACCAGGTTGGGTTGTAAGAGTCTTGTTAAGCCTCCCCCAAAAGTCGGGCTCCTGGAAGGTGCCCACCTTCCTTGGGCAGGTGAATGCCTTGGCCACACCTGAGCGTGACTCCCTAAGGAACCCGGGCAGACCTGAGAAGTCCTCTCTGAAGCCTCCAGCCTGGGATTCTCTGCTGGCCTCTCCCATACACTACTGTGAGCTATGGCATGAAAGTGTGACTGCTGTAAATCTCGAGGGCTAGTTATTATCTTGTCCAGCCTCGGACTCAGTCCTGTGTCCCTCCCCAGAACTGCTGTCTCAGGTCCATGCTGTCACATGAGTCCCTTTGAAAGGCCGGGAGACCCACATAGCTCCAGTGGGGCTCCTGAGTGCAGATTTTATCAACAGATGGAGGGAGAATAAAATGGGTGTCAGGGCAAAATGGCATGCAGATTTCTCCAAACTGGCCAGCTACCGCCTGCGTTTACATCATTAGGAGCTAGAGAGGACAGTGGGGTGTTGTGGGGGAAAAGGAGGTGGATGACGGAAGCTTTTGCGAGCAGAGATGCGGAGAAAACAGATGCAGCTGGGAAGGCGAGCCTCCCCTCCAAGCTGCCTGAAAAATGGTGGCTTCTTTGCTCCGGTAGGAGTAGAGTGTGCTCCTGTGGGTGAGGAATGTAGAGGGGCGGCTACAGAGGGTGACGAGCACCAGTCATCCATCAGGTGGGAAGAGGGGGAAGCCACAGGATCCCGCTTCCCTGAGCCTCTTTATTAACGATCCAGGAGAGAAGGACCAACGGTTCCTTCATTAAAGTCACAAATGATTCGGGGCTCAGAAACCTTGGGAGCCACAGTGGGGAGGAATGACAAATTAATACCCAAATTAGAAGGTTGAATTTATATATGGGCAGCAAATAAGGGAACTTGACCTGGAAAAAAGAAAACCCAGTAGAGATTTAGCTGAGTCTGTGCCTATTTAGAAGAAAAAAAATTCCCCTGGCTGAGTTAAGTTCTTTAAAAAGTTTGTGTGGTTTTAAAAACTGCCACCACTTTTTTTTTTTTTTTTTTCCAAAAATTGATTTTTGCCACCAGGGTGGCTCAGTCGGCTGAGCATCTGACTTTGGCTCAGGTCATGATCTCCGGCTGGTGAGTTCAAGCCTCGCACCCGGCTTGCTGCTGTCCACGTGGAGCCCGCTGGGGATCCTCCGTCCCCCACCTCTGTCTGCCCCTCCCCCGGGTGCACGCACGCGCGTGCGTTCTCTCTCAAAAATAAGTAAATATTAAAAAAATGGATTTTTGCCAACAACTGATCAAGTGTTATTGATAATGACCTGGGTTCTGAGGCTTTATCGAATCGGAGACCGACATTAACCCGATTTACATGAAGGGGCCTTGGAGATTATGCGCTTCAGTTCTCTGTTGCACAGGGGAGGCACAGAGAGGGGATGAGCCCGGCCTGGCGTAACGGTGCTGGCCGGGCCAGGCCGAGTGCCCCAGCATAGCGCTTCCTCCTCCGCCGTGTCACTTCCGGCACTGTATGCCAGGCCCTGGCATGGCTCCCGGGGGGCGTGCAAAGGGTCGACACCACTGCTGACACCAGATGTGTTTTATTCGCACACCAACTCTGCAATCCTCCAACACCAACTGGGTGCCTAAGCATTCAATTCCATTCTGGCGCTGAAGGGCTCAGTCGGACAAGACCGTCTCCCTGGGCCAAATGCCAGCTGCAAGACCCAGGGGCCACCGTCCTTCCGACTGCCTGTAATCTGGAAGGTTGATAGTTTGCCAGAATGACTCACACAACTCAGGAAAACACTTTACTCCACCTTTATTGGTTTATTATAAAGGAACAACAGCCCAGGAACAAGCGAATGGAAGAGGGGTGTATGCGGACCTTGGGGGCCTTCTCCAGCTGCAGCCTCCCAGTACTGCCACGAGTTCCCAGCCTGCAGGCTGCTGAACCCCATTGTTGGGGGGGGTGTTGTCCAGGTTTCATTAGGCAGGCGTGACGGATCAAATCCTGGGCCATTGGTGACTGAGCTCAGTCTGCAGCGGATCAAATCCTGGGCCATTGGTGAAGCCTCTCTCTTCCCCGAGGTTGGGGTGGGGCCGGAAGGGCCACCCCTCTAATCACTGGTTGGCCATTCTGGCCATCAGGCCAGATCCTGAAGCTGTCCAGCCCCCCCCCCCCCCCCCCATCACCCCCCTAGATCTGTCTCAAGCTCATACAAACCAGAGTAAATCCCAAAGATTTTAGGAATTCTGTGCCAAAAACTGGGGACAAAGACCACATATTTATTTTTTATTGGAGGACAGTTCTTCACAGAAGCCGGGACCTAATAAGGACAATAAAGCAGAGCTGAACTGAGGGTTCCAAGAGGGGATGGGGGAGGGGGAGGGCCGTGCTATTCTGGACGCGTGGGGAAGGAGGAAGGAAATGCTTCCTGTTGGAAGTGGCATTGAAGCAGTGTTTTGGGAGGGGCCCCCGTCCACAGAAGTGGAGGGAGGGCATTTGTGACGGATGGGCAACGCCACGGAGGAAGGAAGGGGAAGCAGGTGCGCTGGCAACAGCACAGACCGGTTCTCTGTGGCTGGAGTGTGGGGTGTGGAAGGAGGGACAAGGGGTTTGATACTGGGGCGGTCTGTTGGAGTCAGATTGTGGTCGGCCTTGACTATTAGGTCTATTAGGCATCGACGGTGGCCATTCAGGTGTTTGATGAGGGAGTGACCTGGCTGAGCTGTGGTCTCAGATGGCTGAGGTGGGCAGAACTCTGGGAGGTGGCCCAAGGCTGGCAGAGCCTGGGAGGGGGCGGCGGTGCCATGGGGAAGTTGGATGGAAGGCCTCATGGGTCTCAGTGAGCAGAATGATTGAAATACACAGCTCTCGGGGCGTCTACAGGTGTCTCCCTCTCTGGGAAGCACTTTCTTCCTCCCACAAGGCCAAAACCAAGGTGGGCCAGTGGCGTGGTTTCTCCGGGCAGCCGCTCCTGTCCCGTACAGCAAAGAGGAGTTGAGAATGAGGGGCCGCGGGGAGAGAGGGAGTGGGGGTTAAGTTGCAAAGAGAAGCAGAGACCAGAGCCCCTGACCCCAGAAAGGGAGAAATCAAGGCAAGGCTGCCTGGGGTCCCGGGTCCGGGTTCTCTGCCTATAGGGCCCACCGCCATTGTGTCCGGTGACATAACTTTGTGTCCTCATTAAGAACTTGTGCTGTGCTGTTTGTTCATTTAAGACCGTGGCTCTCAAATAGTGTTGGTGTCAGAATTCCTTTACGCTTTAAAAATCGTTGAGGACTCCAAAGAGGTTTTGTTTCTGTGGATTATGTTTGTGGGTATTTAATAAATTAGAATTTAAAACTGAGACGTTTAGGGGCGCCTGGGTGGCTCAGCCGGTTAAGCGTCCAACTTCGGCTCAGATCACGATCTCATGGTTCATGGGTTCAAGCCCCACGTCAAGCTCTGTGCTGACAGCTCAGAGCCTGGAGCCTGTTTCAGATTCTGTGTCTCCCGCGCTCTCTGCCCCTCCCCCACTCGTGCTCTGTCTCCCTCGGTCTCAAAAATAAATAAACATTAAAAAAAAAAAACTCAGACGTTTAAAAAATATTTATCAATTCATTGAAAAATACTGACAATAAACCCTTTTGCAAATCTCTTTGATGTAAGGTTTCCTGCTTACTCCTGCTTCTCCATTGAGTCTGTTGTGAGGTCATGGTCAAGTAGCCTCTGTAAAACTCCACTGTATGCTCGTGACAGAATGCGGGGGAGAAGGCAAACGATGTTTTGATGTTATGATGAAAGTGGTTTTGCTGTCACAGCCCCTAGGGGTCTGTGGAGCACATTCTCCCCAGACTGGTTCTTCCCGGGTTGGTTTATGACACTGACCAAAGGGTCTTAACCAGGACATGGATTGATCTGTCAGCCTCAGGAATATGGCTTTGATTGCTAATGGTTCCTGATGAGATTATTCATTAACGAATGAATAACCCTTCACATTAGGAATGTGGTTGGCACCCAAACACCACCTAGTGATTGTATTTAGTAGATGTTTAAGGAGTCTTACCACACATACACACGCACACACACTCAGACACACTGGCACCCACATACATTCACCCACATCCAGACACACGCCCACCTATTCACACACTCATGCTCAGACACTCCCATACACACTCTTACACACATGTACGCAGGAGAAGCTGATGAAATTGTCAAGGTGGCTATGAATGCAGGTGTAACGTCTTTTTTTATATATATATATTTTTAGCGTTTATTTATTTTTGAGACAGAGAGACAAAGCATGAACAGGGGAGGGTCAGAGAGAGAGGGAAACATAGAATCTGAAACAGGCTCCAGGCTCTGAGCTGTCAACACAGAGCCCGATGCGGGGCTCGAACTCACGGACCACGAGATTGTGACCTGAGCCGAAGTCGGACGCTTAACCGCCTGAGCCACCCAGGTGCCCCGTAACGTCTTTTTTTCTAAAGAAAAGTTTGAGAGAGAGAGAGAGAGAGAGAGAGAGAGAATGAGTGGGGGAGGGGCACAGAGAGAGAGAGAGAGAGAATTCCAGGTGCAGAGCTTGATGTGGGGCTCGATCTCATGAACTGTGAAATGCTGACCTGAGCTGAAATCAGTAGTCAGATGTCCAACTGACTGAAGCCACCCAGGCGCCCCAAGGAATGCTTTCTTTTAAAAATATTTTTCACTAAACAGTGATTCATGCTCATTGTAGAAAAATTAAGAAATGCCAGGAGACAAAGGCAAACAGTACCCAAAGGTAATCTGGTAACTTTAAAAAAAAAATTGTATTAAATGTTTTATTTATTTATTTATTTATTTATTTATTAAACAAATTTTTTTTAAATTAGTTTTCCTTATTTTTGAGAGGCAGAGAGAGACAGAGTGCATGGGAGGGGGGGGGAGCAGAGAGAGAAGGAGACACAGAATTGGAAGCAGGCTCTAGGCTCTGAGCTGTCAGCACAGAGCTCGAACCCATGAACCGAGAGATCATGACCTGAGCCGAAGTTGGATTCCCAACCGACTGAGCCACCCAGGTGCCCCCCCCAGTAACATTTTGGTGACAGCCTTCTGTATAGATATGTTTACCTTTTAAACAAAAGTAGAAAAACACTGTGCATAATTTTAATAGGCTTGCTTTTTAATATTTTATAATATATTATAAATACCTATCCGTGTACATAACATATACTCAATAAAATTATTTTAAAAGGCTGCTTTGTGTATTCTGTGATATAAATGTATCATAACTTATTTAACAAACCTCTGTTATCGTACATTTAGTTTGTGTTTTATTTTGCTATGAATATGTATCTCTACATCCATTTCCATATCTGTTTTTAAGCTTTTTTTTTTTCAATGAAAAATTACTGGCAAACGCAAAAGGAGAGAGTAGGTTGGTAAACTCCCACTTATCCATCACCCAGTGTCGGTAATTATCCAACTGTTCCATTTTGTTTCAGCTCTACTCCCTCCCACCCCTGCTGGATCTGATGCAAATTTAAGCTCTGGTATCATTTTGTAACTGAACTCAAGGAGTTCACGGCTTGGGGTGCACCAAACTGAACTCGGCCGGAGGAAGTGTGGAAAGCAAAGACCTTTTGATTACTTGTTATCAGTAAGGAGACAGAGAGAGAGGTCTCAAAGCACTGTCTCCGTGGGGTCAGTACTGGCAGCTTTTATTCAGTGTACCAGGGGGCGGAGGCAGGGAGCTGGCATTGACACTGGTTCAACCGCACATGCGTGGTATGTCGACCTGATGGTGTATACATCGTGAAATGGTGTATAGGAGGAGATCTTAGTCTTATCATGAGCTAAAGGTAACTTCACGGCAGGTGAGGGGACTTCTGTGCAAGACCTCAGCTCCAATCTGGCTCAAACTGGCTCACTAAGGGGCCAGGGTGAGACACCTTAGTTGGGGGTCTCCTTGGCTGTCACCGCTGGCTCTTCACGACAGAATACATTTCTTCCCCTCTTTGTCCCTTCCCCTCCTCCCTTCTGCCAGTAGCTTTCGTCCCTCTTCTATGTGAGCAACTTCCCATCGCATCGCAGCTAACAGCTTCTTCCATAAATGCCTGAGAGCGTGTGTCTGAGAGATCAGGGTTTTGTTGTAGTACGTGACCACAATTTTATTATCAGGCTATAAAAATGAATACTTTTGCTCAAAACAACTGGAAGTAGGGTCTCGAAAAGGTTTTTCTTCACCGCAGCTCTCTTCACAGCCCAGAGGTGGACGTGACTCAAGGGTGCGCTGATGGATGAATAGATAAACACAATGTGGTATGTATGGTTTTTTTTTTTTTTAAGTTTAGTTATTTATTTTGGGAGAGAGAGAATGAGCAGGGGAGGGGCAGAGAGAGAGAGGGAGAGAGAGAATCCCAAGCAGGCTCCACACTGACAGCGCAGAGCCTGATGTGGGGCTCGATCTCATGAACAGTGAGATCATGACCTGAGCTGAAGTCAAGAGTCAGACACTTGGGGCGCCTGGGTGGCTCGGTCGGTAAAGTGTTCAGTTTCTGTTCAAGTCATGATCTCCGGTTTGTGAGTTCGAGCCCTGCATCGGGCTCTGTGCTGACAGCTCAGAGCCTGGAGCCTGCTTCCGATTCTGTGTCTCCCCCGCTCTTTGCCGCCCCCCCCCCCCCCCTCATGCTCTCTCTCTGTCTCTCAATAATAAATTAAAAAAAAAAAAAGCGTCAGACACTGAACCGACTGAGCCACCCAGGTATCCCACGTGTCCTGTGAAAAAACAAAATTCGACTGAGTAAATCTGAAGATCTAACGGTCTTTGTTAAGCGACTCACAAATCGAGACGGCATCCTATCCAGAAGGTGGAGGGGAGCTCTGGAGGGTTGCACAAAATGGAAGGTTTTTATAGGAAGGAGGCTGGGGCAAGGAGTTACTAGCAAAAGGGAAGAAAAGATGGTTTCAGGTCAGGGCATCTTGCTTTTGTGTGTGTGTGTGTGTGTGTGTGTGTGTTTTAAATTTTTTTTTCAATATATGAAATTTATTGTCAGATTGGTTTCTATACAACACCCAGTGCTCATCCCAAAAGGTGCCCTCCTCAATACCCATCACCCACCCTCCCCTCAGGGCATCTTGTTTTTGACTGGCAGGGTTTTTATCACGCAGACGACCTCACTAGTGCTGACCAGGAAATTGTAAGGTCCCATCCTGAGACAGGTTGAAGCTGTGATTATCTTGGTTTGCTGTCATGGGGAGACAAATGATTTCATTTTGGGCTTGTTTTAATTTTCTTTTTTTTTTTTTTAGCAGTACATACGATGGAATATATGATATTGTGACCTACAATAAAAAACATATTTTGGGTCCTTGTCCCCATTTCTGGTGGAGTTCTTTTTTTTAAAAATTTTTTATTGTGTATTTATTTATTTTTTGAGAGAGAGAGCACGGGGGTGGGGTCAGAGAGAGAGGGAGGCACAGAATCCAAAGCAGGCTCCAGGCTCTGAGCTGTCAGCACAGAGCCTGATGCGGGGCTCGAACCCACAAACCGTGAGATCATGACCTGAGCTAAAGTTGGATGTTTAACCAACTGAGCCACCCAGGCGCCCCTCTGGTGGGGTTCTTAAAACCCTTGGAATTTCCCAAATGAGGGGAGTGATAAAGGTGTCTTTTGTCAAATTAATGAGTGACTTTGGGAGGCACCCAAGGATGGGGACTGATTGTCAGGAGAATTAACCGTGTGACTGGAGGGTTGGAGCTTTCAGCACCCCTGCCCCACCCCCTGGGAACAGAGAGGGGCTGGAGGTGGACCCAGTGGTCAATGGCCAATGATTTAATCAATCGTGCCTGTGTAGTGAAGCAGCCATAAAACCCCCAGAGGACAGGTTCGGAGAGCTTTTGGGTTGGTGAGTCTGTGGAGATGTGGGGAGAGTGGAACACCTGGAGAGGGCTCCCCACACCTCACCCTATGCCTCTCATCCATCTGGCTGTTCCTGACTTGTATCTTTTTATAGTAACCAAGTAAATAAAATGTTCCTCTGAGTTCTGAGAGCTCCTCTAGCAAATTAATAGCATCCAAAGGGCAGGAGGTTATGGAAAGCTGTGATTCATAGCCAGTTGGTCTGAAGTGCTTGTGACTGGCATCTGAAGTGGGTAGGGGGCGGGGGCGGGGGCGGGGACAGTCTTCTAGGGCTGAATCCTTAACCTGTGCTGTCTCCAGGTAGATAGTGTCAGAGTTGAGTTGACTTGTAGAACACTCAGGCATCTAGAGCATTCATTGCTTGTCGTTGGCGTGGGAGGGTCTCCCTCCCCCACACATTGGAATTGGGTCCGGGAGCCCTAAAGAGAATACTCTTCCAGCCTTAAAGGGGAAGTAAATTCTGGCACATACTACCACACAGATGAACCCCGAAGGTATTACAATGCTAAGAAGAGGAAGCCAAAGAAAAGGAAAGACAAATACCGTACCGTTCCACTTACGTGAGGTACCTAGAATCATCAAATTCATAGAGGCAGACAGTGAAAGCGTGGTTGCCAGAGTCTGGGAGGGGGGGAAGTTAGTGTTTAATGGGGACGGAGTTTCAGTGTGGCAAAATAGAAAGAATTCTGGCGAAGGATGGTGGTTAAGATCGCAGATTTTATGTTATGTCTATTTTACCACAATTAACAATAAAACAAAAATAATAATTAAAAAAACCCCAGGGCAATCTGAATACACCATGGGCTTCTGTTAATAAAAAATGAATAACGATTTCTACTTAGAGGTGATATTACGCACTATCGAATATCTGGCCAGGATTCAAACCTTCTCCATCGTCTCACAAATATCTTTTTCGTTAGTCTGTTTGGAGCGGAAGTCAAACAAGGTCCCCACGTTGCATTTGGAATCACTAAATCTTTGGGAGAGATTCTTGGAAATGAAATTGCTGGGTCAAAGTAGATACATATTTTAAAGGATTTTGCAAGATCCTGCAAAATCGCCCTTCATAAATCACGTATCGTTAAGCTCCTATGTTCACTTTTTTTTTTTTTTTTTAAAGCTGAATTTTGAAATCGTTTCTGTAGAGAGTGCCTCTGAGATGAACGCTTGTTCTCAAGGCCCCTCCTCTTCCTGCCGGCATCCCTGAGCACCTGGGGCTACCTTCTGGGCTGTGACTTTGGAGCCTTCACGGTTATGTTAGAACTCACACCGGAACATGTGAGAATCTTTCCAGCTCACTCAAACCCCACGGTCTCGCCTTTGCTCTCCAAGGCGTTCCCGCTGCCAGGCACCCTCCAGCCCAAACACCCCTGTCCCTTTTCATCCTCCTTTCCTTCCAGCTCCTCTTCCATGATGGCAGCGTGGGGTCCCCAGGGGGACCTCTGTTCGGGCTCATGACCTCCGCAGCCAGGCAGCAGGGTGGGCAAAGGTTGGAGGGTGGGGAGCGTAGGCGTCACGTACATTGAAACAAGGGTCGTAGCAGGCGCAGAAACAGCTTTGGGGCGACAGTCACCTCCTCACATAGACATTTCTGCACCCTTAATGGTTCTACCTCTGTTATTTTGTGGCTTTGATTTCATAGCTACAGTCTTCCTCAGGTTCTAGCCTTGGAGCTCTCTAAATGGGGGTGCCCTTAGAGGGGTGAGGAAGAGAGCTTCACTGAACGTTTATTAGGTTCAGGGATGGCCCTTGTCCTCTTGTTCAATCCAGTCCAGGGCCTGTGAGGTCGATATCACTTTCCGGTGAGGAAACTGAGGCCCAGAGAGTTCGAGCACACTGCCGGCCTACTGGATTCAGGTCTGTCCTGAAGCCCTCATGGCCTCTATCCCCGGGAGGTGGCCCCATCGCCAGTCAGCGTGAAGAGTGACCATCATCTACTGGGGAGAACAAAGGCAGCACGTGACTCAGTCTGCAAACCAAGGGGACAAGAAAAAAGCGTCTAATACTGCTTATAGGCGTACCTCGTTTTATCGCACTTTGCTTTACTGTGCTTCCCAGATACTGTGGTTTTGTTTTGTTTTGTGTGTTTTTTTTTTTTTTTTTTTACAAATTGAAGGTTTGTGGCAACTGCATTGAGCAAGTTCTGTCAGCAGCATTTTTCCAACCGTATTTGCTCCCTTTGTGTCTTCGTGTCACATTTTGGTAGTTCAAGCGACATTTCAAACTCAGTATTATATTTGTTATGGTGATCTGTGATCAGTGGTTACGACTTGCTGAGAGCTCAGGTGACGGTGAGTCTTTTTTTCTGGCGATAAAGTATTTTAAAATTAAAGTACGCACTTTGGTTTTTTAGACATAATGCTGCTGCGTGCTTAGTAGACTGCAGTATAGTGTAAACATAACTTTTACACGCCCTGGGAAACCAAAGTATTCATTTGACTTGCTTTACTGTGGTATTCGCTTTATTGCCGTGATCTGGGACCTAACAAGCAATATCTCTGAGGCATGGCTCTGTAGAATTCATAAGCCTTTGAACTTCTCCTGAGCGTCCCATGTTTTCCATTTAAAGACTCTAGAAGGGGAGATATTAACATTTTTTTTTGAATAGGGGGGAAAAAAAAGAACTCGAGCAAAACAGAAAAGAAAGACTTAGCTCCCAGAGCCAGGAGTAGGGAGGACGCGTTTGTGGGAGGAAGTACTTCCTGCTCCTGACTTTCTTACTTGGAACCCAGAAAGGAGGCCTGATTCAGGGATTAGGAAGGCAAACCAGGGCCTTAGAGGTGTAGCTGGGGAGGGAGCACAGGCTGGAATAAATCTTTTTTTCATTGGCTAGGTCTCCAGTGATCTAATTATAGTGGGAAGATGTACCGAGCTGCAGACCACAGGCAGCGTGGCAGCGTCATTATTTTTGGCACTGGGGTCTGCAGAGGACCTGGCTGGAATTGACTCCAGACTCTTCCTATTGCGGGGCCCTGCTCGCCTCAGCCACCCCAGGAGCTTCCGGGGCTGAGTCGTGTTTACAAGACTACAATGTGTGTCCGTCTCCTGCCCTCATCGGAGGCCACGGTCCTCATTTCTGATGTCGACAAGGCCTATCACATTCAGCACGGAAATGAAAATGATCCAGGGGAGGGGAGAGAGCCAAAAGTCTGTGATCTGAGTTCGGGCTGCAAGCATGAACCTGCTTTGGTTTTAGGAGATTGGGGCTGAGGTGGTAAAGGACTGGGATCATAGACTCTGAAATTTGAGTTTCTTCCCCAGAGCGGGTGGGGGTGGGGTGGGGGTAGTTGGTGGGGGTGGTGGTGGTGTAGGGGGTAGACGGAGAGGATCCCCACGAAGTTTGAGACTGGCGGAGTTTTAGAACGGGAGCAAAAGACTTGAAGTGGGGCTCAGATAGTACCCTGTAGTGGGTCAGCGACAGCGAGCTTAGAGCATGTGCGTGGCATGTGGTCCTGGGAGGGCCCACCCACCCTAAGCGTTTAATTTCTCCTCCGAGCACCTTCCCACTGGCCTAGGTTGCTTTTAGCAGTGACATAATGCATGGTTTGCTCTGAATCTTGGTTGGACTTTTGTTGAAGAGGTTGTCACTTGGCAATTCAATTCAATCACTCAGTAAATCTATATCGAGTGCCTTCTGGGAAAAACTAAGTTAGGGAAAGAGACCCAATTTCTTAAGGAGTTTACAGTCCAGTGGAAAAGGTGGGTATTAAGAGAGTGATAAGAATTAGGCAAATAATTAGGGCACCTGGGTGGCTCGGTCGGTTGAGCGTCCGACTTTGGCTTAGGTCATGATCTCGCGGTTCATGGGTTCAAGCCCCGCGTCCCGTTTGCTGCTGCCAGCAAAGAGCCTGCTTCGGATCCTCTGTCCCCCTTCTCTCCCTGCCCCTTCCCCGCTCATGCGCTCTCTCTCAAAAATAAATAAACGTTAAAAAAAAAGAGAATTAGGTAAATAATTAGACGGTTTGTATATCGTTCCCAGTAGGCTTTGAGCCCCTCAAAGGGGAGAACATCCACATCTGTCTGTTCCAGGCCCTGGGATACAGTAGCGGTTGCTAGAAAATGATGACTAAGAGGCCCTTTATTGTGTGCTTGACCTTTTCATTCTGGCTGCAGCTAAAGAAGACGTAAGTAGGGAAAGAAATGGGGATGTTCACTGGGTTGCAAGGGTGCCTGCTGTCTTCGAGGGCTTACAAATAGGGGTGGCAGGTATTTTGAGGAGCTCTCTGTGAGCAGAGGCTGGGGCACGTTCTGCACCAGCTGCGGAGTAGAGTTTTGCCTTAGGCTGTCCTTGATAGATTCAGACCTCCTGAATCAGCGCCAGCTTCAAGGGCTCCAGTCAACCCCCCCTCGGCACCTTGCCGTTGCTCCCATATTAACAGCCATAAGCCACAAACAAGAGCCTACAAACCGCAGGTCAGGAATTCCCAGGGGACATCTCGAGGACATACTGTCTCTGCTGCATGATGTTTGGGACCTCAACCAGGAAGAATCGAGTGACTGGGGTCTGGAATCATCTGGAGGCTTCTTCACCTACAGCCGGGGGTGGGGTGGGGGCGACTTGAATGCAGGCTCCCGGGGATTATTGCCTGAAGTCCTTGCTCAGGGACGTCTTCACAGCCTGGCGGCCTTGGGAGAGCGTCCCAGTGAACAAAGCTGAAGTCGCATAGTGTCACCTCCACTATCCTCTCCTGGTCCAGACAGCCATAAACCTGCCTAGATTCCAAGAACATAGGCCCCCACCTGCCAATGGGAGAAGCATCAAAGAATTTTCAGACTTTTGAAAACACCCACCCCTTCCCCTTCCAAGCTTGCTTTTTCATCTCAATGCAAACTTTTGAAAAATAATTTTCATGCCACAACGCCCACCCGTTTTTTCTTTTTTTTTTTTTTTTTAAAGCAAATTTACGGAGCTGTGCAACCATTACCATAATCTAGTTTCCGAGTTTTTTCATTCTTTCCAATAAGATCCCTTGTGTCTGTTTACAGTTTAATCCTTGTTCTCAGACTCAGGCAACCGCTAATCTGCTTTCTCGGTCTGCACAGATTTGCCTTTTGTTCCCACACAAACTTTGAAGGTAAGAGGAACGCCTGAGCTTTGCAAAGAACTTTCTCTGCTGTACTCCTCCAGAAACTACCAGAACAGAGCCCTCATTGCTCCCATTACTTTCCTCCGGACCCCATCTGTGAGATGGGGTGTCTCGACGGGCTGCTGGAGGGATTGCGAGAATCAATCAAGGCCAAGTGCTTAGAGCAGGGCCTGGCTCACGGCAGCCCCTCAATAAAGGGGGCCCTCTCGGAGTATTAGCTATTCCCGTACACCTTCCCGAGAGTGCTGTGGGTGGGAATAGAGTCCTCACTTTACAGAGGAGGAAAATTGCCCCCCCTGAAGACCCACGGCTTGGAAATACCAGAGCCTGATACGAAGTCAGCTCGAGACTCATAAGCAGACCAGCCGGCCTCTTATAGACACACGGGGTTTGGAAATAAAATTTCCCACAGCCTGGGATTCTCAGGTTCCTCATGGGTTTCAAGATCCTCACCTGGGGAAGTTGCATGTAAACTGATTTGTTTGTGATAAAATACACTCTAGGGGATAGTTTTACGAACTAGCCGGTTGCAGCAAATCCGTTCTGCAAAACAAAGAATCTTTCAACAATTGTCATCTGTTGACTTCCTTGTGCTGGGATTCCTAACGAAGCCTGGACACGCGTGCGTATTGAGCCCCCAGACAAGGGTGGGCAGTCAGGGCCCTGAGGGGCAGCTGGAGGAGCTCACGCTCACCTTACTTTATTTTGTTTATTTATTAAAATCTTTTTAGGTTTATTTATTTATTTTGAGAGACAGAGCAAGTGGGGTAGGGCAGAGAGAGAGGGGAGAGAGAATCCCAAACAGTCTTCGTGCCATCAGCGCAGAGCCCGACATGGGGCTTGAACTCATGAAACCGTGAGATCACGATTGGAGCAAAACTGAGAGTTGGACACTTCACCCACTGAGCCACCCGGGGGCCTCAGAAATTTACTATTCAACCCTTAATGATAGAGAACACACTGCGGTTGATGGAGGGGGGTGGGTGGAGGACGGGCTAGGTGGGCGTTGGGGATTAAGGAGGGCACTTGTTGGGATGAGCACTGGGTATTGTGTGTCAGTGACGAATCGCTGAATTCTACTCCTGAAACCAAGAGTGCACCGTATGCTAGCTAGACTTTACATAAAAAATTGAGAAGAAAGAAAAAAACAAATAAAATGCACTATTCAATGTTTCTCAGTCTGTTTGCCGAGTTGTAAACCACCATCACAGTCAGTTTTAGAGCATCTCGAAAAAAGAAACCTCTCACCCTTCAGCCATTACCCCGAGTCGGCTCCTCTCCCCGCTTCCCTGGCAGCCAGTCGGTTTCTGTGTCTATGAATTTGCCCACTGTGGACACTCCATATACACGGACTCATATGGTCGGTGGCCTTTTGTGTGTGACTCCTTTCGCTTGATGTTTTCGGGGTTTAGCCATGTGGGCACGCGCATCGGGACTCCCTGTCTTGTTTGTGGCTGGATAATATTCCATGTGTGGTGGGCTGCATTCTGGTTCATCCATCATTTGCCGGATGTTTGGGTTGTTTTCACTTTTGGGCTAATATGAATGATGAATGAGTGAGCGTTCGGTTATAAGTTTTTGTGTGAACGTATGTTTTGATTTCCTTCGGGTGCATAGCCTCCGAGTGGAATTGCGAGGTCACACGATAACTGTATTTGACTTGCAGTGAAACTGTCAGATTGTGTTCCAAAGTGACCGCCCTGTTCTAATGATCTCTTGTGACCTGAAAAGCCTTTACACTCTACCCTTTACTAAACACACGGTTCTCTAAGATTAATATACCTTTAGAACAGTATCAAATGGTCCTGAGGTATAGGACTTTTTGGATGGGATTTCATCCAAGATTGAATGGCCTGTCCTTCAGTGCTGGTGCTCAGTGCTGTGGAATGAATCCAGCAGCCGGCTGTCTCGAACGCACGTTAACCGCGGAGGCCGAGGGGTGCCCTCACTAGGGAAAGTCTTTCTATCTCAGCAGCCTGTACTTCTTGGTTTTGGAAGTGCCAAGGCAAGAAGGCTCTCCCACGGGCAAGTCTCTTTCCAGAACGATGAAGGGACTTGACTTCCCCATAGTCTTTGATGCTTGCTGTCTGATTCTGGAAATGGG
Organism: Herpailurus yagouaroundi; assembly: GCF_014898765.1. Lineage (NCBI taxonomy): Eukaryota > Metazoa > Chordata > Mammalia > Carnivora > Felidae > Herpailurus > Herpailurus yagouaroundi. The sequence continues at coordinate 8,625,684 of NW_024412395.1, read as the reverse complement.
GCTTAATTCAAAGTGGGGCTGGTGGCGCTCCTTCGCTTCCTGCTTCTTCCGGGCAGGCTCGTCCCGCACCGGTGCTCCCTGGTATAAATGCACCGCACGGCAATGCCCCAGGTACTGCCGAGTTGGATTTCTCCCAGATTCAGTCTGCCGGAAGGAACACCCCCGTGAGCTCAGAGACACCTGCAAATTTACACCTTGCTTGGCTGGAATGGCCAGTAAAAGCTCAGCCCCTAAAGGCCAGACGAGAGCCATGGAAGGACCCTCCATGGGTCCATTATATTGTATTCAGGCATACAATATAATGATTCAACAATTCTGCTCATTTCTCAGTGCTCATGACAAGTGCCCTCCTTAATCCCCGTCACCCATTTCACCCATCCCCCCACTCTCTTCCCCTCTGGCAACCATCTGTGTGTTCTCTATAGTTAAGAGTCTGTTTCTTGGTTTGTCTCGCTCTCTCTTTTTCCTTTTGTTTCTTAAATTCCACATGTGAGTGAATCCTATGGTATTTGTCTTATTCTGTGTGACTTATTTAAGTTAGCCTGACCCCCTCTAGTTCCATCCATGTTGTGGCAAATGGCAAGATTTCATTTTTTATGGCTGAGTAATATTCCAGTGTGTGTGTGTGTGTGTGTGTGTGTGTGCGCGCGCGCGTGCACATGTGTATAATCACATCTTCTTTATCCATTCATCTAATGGCGGACACTGGCCTTTTCCATAATTTGGCTGTTGCAAATAATGCTGCAATAAACATAAGGGTGCATGTATCTTTTCGAATTAGTGTTTTCATTTTCTTTGGGTAAATACCCAGTAGTGGAATTACTGAATCATATGGTGATTCTATTTTTAATTTTTGGAGGCACCTCCATACTGTTTTCCACAGTGATGGCCCCAGTCTGCATTCCTACCAGCTGTGCATGAGGGTCCCTTTTTCTCCCCATCTTTGCTGCCACTTGTTACTTCTCGTGTTTTCGATTTGGGTCATTCTGACAGGTGTAATTTAGTTTGCATTTTCCTGATGATTACTGATGTGATTCATGTGTCCATTGGTCATGCATGTCTTCTTTGTAAAAATGTCTATTCAGATCCTCTGCCCATTTTATTAAAAAATTTTGTTTTAAAAAATGTTTATTTACTTATTTTAGAAGGAGAGAGAAACAGAGTCTGAGTGGGGGAGGGGCAGAGAGAGAAGGAGACACAGAATCCAAAGCGGGCTCCGGGCTCCGAGCTGTCAGCACAGAGCCTGGTGCGGGGCTCGAACCCACGAACCTAGAGATCATGACCTGAGCCAAAGTCGGAAGCTCAACCGACTGAGCCACCCAGGCACCCCTGATCCTCTGCCCATTTTAAAATGGGATTGTTTGGGTTTTTTGGTGCTAACCTGTACAAGTTCTTTATATTTTGCATATAACCCCTTGTTGGCTGTATCATTTCAAATATCTTCTCCAATTCGAACTTCTCGAACTTTTGTTTGTTGATGGCTTCCTTCACTGTGCAGAAGCTTTGTATTTCGGTGTAGTCCGATAGTTTATTTTTGCTTCTGTTTCCCTTCTTTCAGGAGACATAACTTAGAAAAATGTTTCTATGGCCAATGCCAAAGAAACTACTGCCTGTGTTTTCTTCTAGGAGTTTTATGGTTTCAGATCTCACATTTTGAGCTTATTTTTGTGTATGGTGTTAGAAAGCAGTCCCGTTTCATTGATCTGCATGTTGCTGTCCAGTTTTCCAGTTTTCCCAACCATCTGTTGAAGACACTGTCTTTTCCCCAATGCTTATTTTTGCCGTCTTTGTCGAAGATATTTTTTATTTAAACAATTTTTTAAGGTTTATTCATTTTTCAGAGACGGAGACAGAGCACGGGGCGGAGAGGAGCAGAAAGAGAGAAAGACACAGAATCCAAAGCAGGTTCCAGGCTCTGAGCTGTCAGCACAGAGTCTGATGTGGGGCTTGAACCCACGAACTGTGAGATCATGACCTGAGCCAGAGTCGGAAGCTTAACGGACTGAGCCACCCAGGCTCCTCCTTTTATTACTTTTTTAAGCTGCAAACTCCTCATTGCTGCTGTAAAAGCCGGTTCTAATATTGGTAAAAGCCCTCAAAGGTGGTTGGTGGTCTCTATATGCTTATTAAAAATATTCCATTTATAATCTATCAGAAAAAGAAGTTGTCATTTATACAGCTCCTTTTAAAAAAGGAAATTTACATTTGCAACTTTATGTTAATAAAAAGCATTTCATTTTTTTAGTATTTTACTTATTTATTGCTTTATTTTTACTTTCTATAATTTATTTATTTTTTGTAATTTCCATCGAAATTAGCATATAGTGCAACAAGGATTTCAGAAGTGGATTCCTTAGTGCCCCTTACCTATTTAGCCCATTCCCCCCTCCCACAACCCCTCCAGTAACCCTCAGTTTGTTCTCCATAGTTAAGAGTCTCTTATGTTTTGTCCCCCTCCCTGTTTTATATGATTTTTGCTTTCCTTCCCTTATGTTCATCTGTTTTGTCTCTTAAATTCCTCATATGAGTGAAGTCATAGGACATTTGTCTTTCTGTGACTAATTGTCAAAATTCAATTAACCATATGATGGTAGGTTTATTTCTGGGCTCTCCATTCTGTCCGTTGACCTATGTGTCTATTTTTGTGTCAGTACCATGCTGCTTTGATTACTATACCTTTTTTTTTTTTTTTAAAGTAGGCTTCATGCCCGGTGCAGAGTCCATTGTGGGGCTTGAACTCACGACCCTGAGATCAAGACCTGAGCTGACATCAAGAGTCAGACACTTAACCAACTGAGCCACTCAGGTGCCCCGATTACTGTAGCTTTGTAGTGTATCTTAAAACCTGGGATTGTCACATCTCCTGTTTGCTGTAAATCTTAAAACAATAGATTTCATTCTTAAATTCCACATCCTGTGGCCCTACTGTGCCCACTGTTAGCAGAGGAGTGTGCATCCTGCCATATCCTACCCCTTCCTGAACACTTCCACTCGAAGGTGATTTTGTGTCCCCAAGTGTCGGGACAGACATTAGCTGACCCCTAACATCCGAGTCCAGAGGATGTTGTAAAATATTTCCTCGCCCTTCCCCTTGGGATGTCTCGCAGCCCAGCCAGCTTAGGAAGAGTGCCCGAACGTTCCTTCACCTGTTGTCCTTCCCCTCTTACTCCTCGGTCAGGATGTTCCATCTGCTACCAACTCCATGACCAAGCCTGGGGGGCCCATTCCTGCCTCTGCCCTTGGGTGGCAATCGGGGGTTACATCCTCGTCCTTCAGAGACATGATCCTACACGCCATGCAAATCTCTCCTGCTTCGGGATCGCCTTTCACGTACAATCGGGTGGTCATTAAACCAGAAGACCCCTTTCCCATTTGGAGTGGGGTCGGGTTGAGCAAAGTGAGTGGAGGGAACAGAGGACCCTATTCCCCTCGCACACAGACCACACCGAGACACGTGCACACACGCTGTATACTTTTTTTTCTCACATAAACATAGTTAGGCTTTACATATCGTTTTGCAACTAGATTTTTTTCCCCACACAATAATATGTCTTGGACATCTTTCCTGTTGGTCCTTGTTCTTTTTAAGCACTGCTGAGTCGCCCATAGTAGGGGTGGTGATAATTTATGCAGCTCGTGTGTTTTGAATAAGCGTGACCAGAGGGAGGCAATCAGAGGCAACTTCGTTTTATTTTCCACCGTCTCTTACAATGTTCTCAGTGGAGAGTTTCTCTCCGTGGCTTAGGTACAAACTCAGGTGGCCCCCTGACTAGGTCCCTTCATAGGTCACTCAAAGCAGCAAAGCACAGTCTCTATGCAGAAATGAGAATGCGTGGCCCAGCGTGTTTATCTCTTTAATGCTCTCTGTCTCCCGTCTCCTCTAGGCTCTGGCACTGGGTGTGGGAGGCTACCAGCCTTTGGAGAAGGGAGTGTGTGCACAGTGGCCACTTTCTTCTTTCCTTTTTAATCCCCTCACCCAGGGTTACACAGGGCAGGAAAGGAGCGAAAGTTCCACACCGACCGGTACTTTCTCAAGATTGCTCTGCACTCATTCACCTGGGCTCTTCCGCCTGAACGAAACCCTCTGACAGGGGCAAGGGATTGGATTCTTCTGGTCGCTGCTCCCCACTGAGCCCCCAGTTCCTAGAAGTCCCTTCCATGTGGATTGTTAAACACCCCCCCCTTTCATGTGATCTCCAGGCTGGCTTTATCTCCCGAATGGCCCCCATCTGGTGCACACAAAACCCTTGTGCATCTCTTACCTGCCTGCCATGTTCTGGGAGCACCGGCCAGCCCAAAGTGGTCACCTCCCCTGAGCCCCAACTCCTAAGCTGCTAGCCTGCTTCTCTTGCCCTCTTGATTTCTTGGGCTGGATCAGAATGTGTTTCTCAAACTCTATGGACACACATCAGGCTGTTTACTCTGAAGCCCGCTGTCTGGACTAAGTCCAGGGTAACGAGATGGTCCTCTCCTCCCTCAGAGTAGGGTCAGCTTCATGATCTCAATGACTTCCTCCAAAAGTCCTCCTCCTAAAAGTTTTCTTTCAGCCCTTTTATACATGTTCAGTGTTCGGAGAGAGGTCTAATGGTCTTGTGCTTTCAGTCTTGAACACTTTCAGATACCTTTCAGATACTTTCAGAACACTTTCAAGTGGTCTTGAACACTTTCAGATACCTACTTTGACGATTCCTCCAGAATCCTGCTTATGCAAGATCAATCACCTCTTGGCCTCTCAGTCAAAACTCCCCATTTAGTATTTATCACATGAGTCCATTTTTCTGTAAAGAAACATTTTGGGGCGCCTGGGTGGCTCAGTCGGTTGGGCGATCGACTTCAGCTCAGGTCACGATCTCGTGGTCTGTGGGTTCGAGCCCCGCGTCGGGCTCTGTGCCGACAGCTCAGAGCCTGGAGCCTGCTTCAGATTCTGTGTCTCCCTCTCTCTCTTCTCCTCCTCCCCTTGTGTTCTATCTACCAAAAATAAATAACCGTTAACAAAATTTAAAGAAAAGGAAATATTTTGGCTGTTTTCTCTGCTCCCATCCACCTTGTACATATAAACACCACTGCTGTGAATATCCTTAAATGACATCTTGGTGCCTAAGTGCAGACATTTCTTTGACTGAATTCCACACCTCGGTCATTTGTTTTCTTCCCTCACTTGGAGATTTAGGAAGCGCTTAGCAGAAATGAATGTGTGTGTGTGTGTGTGTGTGTGTGTGTGTGTGTGTGTGTGTGATAGTTCAGAGAACCGAGGATCTGGAGCAGGACAGGTGTAAGACATCTCTAAGAAGCAGATGGAGTTACAGAGATGGGAAAGAGCTTCCCGCTAGCCATTAGCCCAGACAGGCTAAGCGGGCAACGTTGCACAGCCAGCAGGATGTTTCTGAGCTGTCAGCTGACACAGGACAGTGAGACAGGCATACTCTAAAAAGGCAGTAACACTTCCAAAATGATTTCTAGAGGAGTAGCAATGCTACCAGATTTATGATGTTATCAGAAATAGGTAGGGGTGCCTGGCTGACTCAGTTGGTGGAGCATGGGACTCTTGATCTTGGGGTTGTGGGTTTGCGCCCCATGTTGGATATAGAGAGTGCTTAAAAAATCAAATTTTCATTTTTCTTAAAGTTTATTTCGAGAGAGAGAGAGAGTGCGAGTGTGAGTGGGGGAGGGGAAGAGAGAGAAGGAGAGAGAGAACCCCTGCCGTGCAGCTTCGTCTCACAAATCGTGAGATCATCACCTGAGCTGAAATCAAGAGTCAGACCGTTAACTGAGCCACCCAGGCATCCCCCACCCCCAAAATAAAATCTTTAAGAAAAAGATAAAGGTAATATTTAAAAGAATTTAAAGGTAGAAGATTGAAATAGTAAGTTTCAGCTTTTAGAGAATTTACGTAGATTCACCTATTCCCTGATAATGCAGGTGCCTAATAGTTTCTTGTTGGTCCCATAATGCAAATAAAACTGGGCATCTTTGGAACCCGTCTACTCTCGGCGTCATTCAAAACGGTCGTACGTCCGATAATCAAATAATACTAAAAAGGAAAAACTTCATCTCTTTTTAAATCTAGGCATTCTACTTCTAGATAGTTGTCAAAAATAAGTGAAAACATGTGTCCACACAAAGACGTGGACGTGAATGTTCACAGCAGCTTTATTCGCGATCGCTGAAAACTGGGAACAGTCCCACTGCCCATCAGTCGACGAAGGGGTATACACAATGTGGTCTCCCCATGTAATGGAAATCCACTCAATAGTAAATAAGAATGAACTCGTGATACATGCAACAATGTGGACTAATCTGAGAATCATCATGCTGGGTGAAAGAAGTCAGACACAAATGCATGATTCCAGTTATATGAAAATACAACCGAATTTATAGCAACAAAACGCAGATCAGTGGTCACTTGGAAATGAAGGTGGGCGGGGGGAGGTGGAATACAGAAGGAATCTTTTGGAGGTGATAGAAATGTCCTGCATCTTGATTGAGGTGGTGGTTTCAGAGGTGACTACAGCCATCAAAACTCACAGAATTGTACTCTGCAAATGGATGCAATTTATCGCATGTAAATGATTTCTCAGTACACTTGATAAGGGCAAAATGAGTCAAATCGTTACTGAAGTCTCTTAGAGTGACTATTTATCTGCCCTTGAAATCTAGCTTAATTGCCTTTTAAGATGATAGGGAAATGAAAGGAGGCCCATGTAAAATGCCCTGGCCATGTAAAATGTGGCTGGTCCACAACGGGCGGTCAGAGAATGAGAGACGGGACTTCTATTGCCATGAAGAGAGGCACGTAGGAGCACAACCATGTCTTAGGTGTACTTGTATTCCAGAACCTCTCTAGGGACCTGGCTCATTGTTCTTCAGTAAATGCTTTTTGGTGAATGAATCAACCAATGCTCGAATTTACGCCTTGGGTGGGGCCTGAGGTCAGAGAGAGGATGATGTTCTGTTTGAAGAGCAGTGTGGACGGCAGAGGGAAGGTGCTGAGGGCACTTGAAACACTGCAGAGGGAAGGTGCTGAGGGCACTTGAAACACTGCCCTGATTTCCCTCCTTGGAAGTACATCTGCAAATGCGTCCCTGCTCCTGCCTCATGGCGCTCAGATTCTGGGGCTCACAGGGTGAGCTAGAGTCACCTGAGGGGGATTGCTGGCCATGTGCTTTTGTAGTTGCCTAGAAGAAGGATGAGCTTTCTCTGTGTGCTTCCCGGACAGGGGCTAATGTGCCTGGGTAGCAACCTCAGCTCCCAACCATAAAATATTTATAGCTCTGGTGCTGGACGGGGACCAGGAGACACCCCCTGGAAGGCACTGTTTGCCGGCAGGTGGTGAATGATTGATGAATGGGAAGTAAAATATTGATGTTCTGAGTCTCACATCAGGCCTCTTCCCACCCAAAGGGGCTTGTGTCTTGCATTATTAAAGGCAAAAATTCAGAGAATGGGTTACTTTGCCTCTGCTTGAGACATGACAGCTTTTGGCCAGCGACGACTTGGAGATACTCTGGAATATTAAGATTGAGTGCCCTTGGAAACTTGGTAGATGGATGTTTGGAACGGACAAGAGGTAATCCTACTTTCCCTGGGTATGAAAAACTTATAATAACAGGTTTTCAATGTATTCTTCTTAAAAGATGATGTTTGTCAAAGTTGTGCATGCACGTGACTTAAAGAGACAAAAGAGATCTATTCGAAGAATAACACTGTCCTATGACACCCTGAGTCCCTTCCATTTTACCCTCTCGCATATGGGAGCACTTACAACCTCTTTTAGGCCATTCTTTTTGTATTACTTCCATATGACCAAATCGCATGCTTCACATGCCGTTCTTAACCTAAAAAAATCTCAGAGTAGCTGCTGACTCTTCCCTGCTTCTAGAAGGTAAGTATTTGACTTTTTTTTTTTTTTTTTTTTACCCACCACTTAAGCACACAGACCCTTTGCAAGTCCTCTATGTCTCCAGTGTAATTGTATTAGAATTTGGTTACCTCATTATTGGCGTTTCCGTTATTATGAACACGTACAGAGAGCTACAGCTGGCCAAGTCATACACTAAGATTACATTGACTTTTCTATGTTGCCTTTGTTAGGGGGAGGGGAATTTTCCTCTACGCCTCCACATTCTTCTGGCTGGTCTCAGAATCCAATTGACATGAGGCAGATTAACGGAAGAAAAAACAAAGTTGAGTAATGTGCTCATGGAGGTCCAATAATAAGATTGAGACCCAAAGAAATGACAAGGGCGTACAGCCTTAATATGTTTAGACAAAGAAACATAAATCTGTGAGGAATTGACGAGACAATAAAACGTATGTTTGAGAGCATCAATTGATAAGGACTTGCAAAGAGAGTTATGGGCTGGGTAGTAAATGAGTAAAGTAATGAAATTTGTTTGTATTGGCTTCTTCCCTACATAAGCCCCGAGTTCCCTGTCTGACAATAGGGATGTCTCCCTACCTCCTGGTGCCAGGAGGGTACCTTTCACATGGGGGATTTATTTCCTGCTATCTGGAGACAAAGAAAGGTCAGGGTGTCTCTCATGCACTGGCTTTTTAGAAAAGTGACTTTAATTCAAAATAATCAATATGCCACGGTGGGGCAGGCTTCTCTGAGCCCCGACACTTTTGTGTTCTTTTGGAATTAAGGAATAGTCGTGGTTTTGGTTTGGTAGCCCGGTTTTCTGCTTATCATTTGTTCGACTTCAAATGCCAATTACCTAAATTTCTTCTCAAGAGGTTCAAATGCCATTAGTCATTTTATCGGTTTTATTTTCTGGAAGGGCTGTTTCCTGGGGACTGTTCATCTGCTCCCACTGGTTGCCCCCAGGACCTGGGGATGTTCGTCATCATCGCGCACCATTATTCAAGGGATTACCCCCACTTCTTTCCTGTGCTGAGTCCCAAGTCTTTTCTCTATTTGCACTGTCTTAATTTGGTGGAACAAAGCCTCCATTGACTTCCCAAGAAACGGTACAAGGGACATAGTTTTTTGGGAGACTTTGCATATGTTCATGATAGCTTAGCTGGCACACAACTTTAAATTGGGTATATTTTTCTTCCACAATTTTGAAGGCTTTGCTGTCATCTACCTTGTGAAAAGTTTGAAATCATTTGACTTTTAAAGTCCTTTTTTTAATGTGAGATTTTAATTTTTAATTTTTTTAAAAGGAGGTTTATTTATTTGTTTTTTAAAAGTTTTAAAATTTATTTTGAGAGAGAGAGAGTATGAGCAGAGGAGGGGCAGAGAGAGAGAGAGAGAGAGAGAGAGAGAGAGAATCCGAAGCAGTTTCCTTGTGCAGTGTGCAGAGCCTGATGCTGGGCTTGAACTCAGAAAACCGTGAGGTCACGACCTGAGCTGAAATCAAGAGTCGGCTGCTTAACCAGCTGAACCACCCAAGTGCCTTGTGAGATTTTTATTTTAGAAAAGGTTGTTGTAGAATCTTCTCTTTGTATCCAGAGATTTAAAATTTCCTGATAAATGTCTTTGTGTGGGTCTTAGTTCATCCATTCTGATAGGTACTAGTTGAGGCCCCATTTAAAAACACATCAGTTTTGGGGCGTCTGGGTGGCTTGGTCGGTTAAGCGTCTGACTTCGGCTGAGGTCATGATCTCATGGTCCGTGAGTTCGAGCCCCGCGTCGGGCTCTGTGCTGACAGCTCGGAGCCTGGAGCCTGTTTCAGATTCTGTGTCTCCCTCTCTCTCTGCCCCTCCCCTGTTCATGCTCTGTCTCTCTCTGTCTCAAAAATAAATAAACATTAAAAAAAAAATTAAAAAAAAAACATCAGTTTTATCGAAGTTTACTTTGCATACAACAAATGTGAACATTTTAAGCAGTTTCATGAGTTTTGTTAAGTGTATAATACATGGACCCTTTTGCATATGTGCAAAAGTTCTGGAAAGTTTTTCTTGAATTCTTCCTTTTTTTAAAAAAAATATTTTTTAAGTATTAGAGAATAATTAAGAGGCAATGTGGGGCCCCAATGTGGGGCTCAAACTCAGAACCCCAAGATTAAGAGTTGCACACTCTACCAACTGAGCCAGCCAGGCATCCCTTGAGTTATTTTTTTGATGATTTTCTCCCTACTGTTTTCTTTGTTCGTTCTTTCTGGAATTTCTATTATTTGGAAGTTGACCGTTCTGAAATGATCGTCTAATTTTCTTATCTTTTCTCTGTCTGGAAAAATAGTGAGTGTTCTATTCAGTTCACTCTTCTGATTCTAGGAAGGGCCTCTGCTTTTCATTGGCTTTGAGTTATTTTACAGTTCTGCAAGTTGTAGAAAATGGAGAGCAATGCAAATGATCTTTTCCATAGAGATGCAAATAAATTTTGTCTGGTGCAGATGCAAATTTCCCCAAGAAGCCAGTTTTGCATCCATTAACACATTCATTTCAGCTTTCTTGAGTGTCCATTTATGTGTCTGTTCTTTGATTTCTCCACTGAACCATTTGTAATATCGCCAGCGTTCCCCGTTAATCGATGAGTTAAATAAAATCTTTGACATGTGGTCATTTTAAAATTCTAACATTTTATATCTTTTACTCTCTTATCATTTTATTTAATCTGGGATATTTCCTTAACTTTATAATTCAGACTTTTTTGAGTTTCTATATATGTTTCTATTTAAAAATTTTTTTTGGAATGTTTTTATTTATTTTTGAGAGAGAGAGAGAGAGAGAGAGAGAGAGAGAGAGAAGGAGACTGAGCACAAGCAGGGGAGGGGCAGAGAGAGAGGGAGACACAGAATCTGAAGTGGGGTCCAGCCTCCAAGCTGTCAGCACAGAGCCTGACGCGGGGCCCAAACCTGGGAACCACAAGATCATGACCTGAGCCAAAGTCTGATGCTTAACCGCCTGAGCCACCCAGGCGCCCCTGTTTTCATATTTTTAATTTCCAAGAGTTCTTTTTCTTTTGTTTTCTGAATGGTAATTTAAAAAACCTCTTCTTATATCCAGATGGCTAACAGACACATGAAGAGATGCTCAACATCACTCATCATCAGGGAAATACAAATCATCAGCACAATGAGGTACCACCTCATACCTGTCAGAATGGCTGACATTAACACAAGAAACAACAGGAGTTAGTGAGGATGCAGTGAAAGGGGAACCCTCTTGCGTTGTTGGTGGGAATGCAACCTGGTGCAGCCGCTCTGGAAAGCAGTATGGAGTTTCCTCCAAAAACTAAAAGGAGAACCACCCTCTCACCCAGGAATTGCACTACTAGGTATTTACCCAAAGAATACAAAAATATAGATTCGAAGGGGTATGTGCACCCCAGTCTTTATAGCGGCATTATCAACAATAGCCAAACTACAGAGAGAGCCCAAATGTCCATGGACTGATGAATGGATAAAGAAGATGTGGTATACACACACACACACACACACACACACACACACACACACACGGTGGAACATTACTCAGCCATAAAAGATGAAATCTTGCCATTTGCAATGATGTGGATGGAGCTAGAATGTATAATGCTAAGCGAACTAAGTCAATTAGAGAAAGACAAATCCCACGTGACTTCACTCATATGTGGAATTTAAGAAACAAAACAGATGAACATATGGGAAGGTGGAGGAAATAAAAGAGAGGGAAACACACCATAAGAGATCTTAACAATAGAGAACAAACTGGGTTGATGGATGGAGGTGGGTGGGGATGGGTTAGAGGGGTGATGGGTACTAAGGGGGGCACTTGTGATGAGCACTGGGTGTTGTATGTAAGGGATGAATCACTGAATTCTACTCCTGAAACCAACATTGCACTAACTAAAATTTAAAAAAAAAGCTCTTCTTGTTTCATAGGTATAATATCTTATTTATTTGAGGATATTAATGATAGTTTATTTTGGTGTCATCTTCTCTTGCATGGTCTTTTATTCTTCCATTTTGCTTTTCTCTGTTTTCGTGGCTGGCACTCATGCTGGATTCTTTCTTCAGACGTCTTCAGATTGTCCACTCACAATCAGTATGGGTTGTAAGACTGATAGGCAGTTTGGACACTGTGATTTGTATTCCACACAGGCTGATCGGCCGAGGCTATTCCGCTGGGGAACCTTCAATGCCAGCATCTTTGCGAATTTTCCCCAGAGAAGACCTTTCCAGTCTCTAGCTCTGAGTAGCTGCACATAGCTGACAGTTCTCCGTGAGCCTCGGAATTCTCTCTGCAAATGTGCACTTAAACCATTTCTTTTAAAAATAGTTTTCCGCTCTGGACTATGCGTGGTCCTCTCCAGAGACTAAGCCTCCAGGATTCTGGTTGGTGAGGGGGCAGCAGTCCCAGGTGTGTGGAATTTGGAATGGTTGTTTTGTTTTGTACAGACTATTCATCCTGTTTTTTAGTCCCACTTTTACCCCCATTTCCATCAGTATTAGACATCTCCAATTCTCCTTTTAGGAGTCATGCAGGGTAATTTGGGTGCTTTTTGACTTTACCTACTGCCAGCTAAGGATTCAGTGTTCTTGAACCTTCTTTTTTTTTTTGTTTTAATTTTTTAACATTTATTTTTTTAATGAAAAAATTTTTAATGTTTATTTTTGAGAGAGAGAGAGAGAGACAGAGTATGAGCTGGGGAGGCACAAAGAGAGAGGGAGACACAGAACCTGAAGTGGGCTCCAGGCCCTGAAATGTTGGCCCAGAGCCTGATGGGGGCTTGAACTCATGAGCAGTGAGATCATGACCTGAACTGAAGTCAGACACTTAACTGACTCAGCCATCCAGGCGCCCCTGTTCTTGAACCTTCTAAATCAGTTCCCACTTAATCCATTTTCTAGTTTCCAAAAAAATTTTTTTTGAATGAATGAATGAATGATTTAAAAGTTCATTTATTTATTTTAAGAGAGAGAGAGAGCAAGTGGGGGACCGGCAGAGAGAGAGAGAGAGGGAGGGAGAATCCCAAGAAGTCTCCATGTTGCCAGTGCAGAGCCCTGTGTGGGGCTCGAACTCATGAGCTGCAAGATCATGACTTGAGCTGAAATACGATGCTTAACCAAATGAGGCACCCAACGGCCCCTACTTTATTTTATTTTATTTTAGAGAAAGAGAGAGAGCATGAACTTGGGAGAGGGGCAGAGGGAGAGAGAGAGAGACTCTTAAGCAGGCTCCTCACTCAGCGGGGAGCCCAATGTGAGGCTCAATCCCACAACCCTGGGATCATGACCTGAGCTGAAATCAAGAGTTGGATGCTCAACTGATTCAGCCACTGAGACGCCCCCGTTTCCAAAATTTTGACCCAATGATTTCATCTTCTGTTTTCTATGTCTTCATGGGTTTATGCCCTCAAAAATTTACTTATTATTTCAGGGGAGTTTCAAATGGAGCAGAAGCGTATGTTCAATTTTCTATCTTAACTCGGAATTTTAATGCATTTTTCATTTCAGTATTCATTTCTTCCGTTTACCTATGTGTCAAGAGGCAGTTGTTAACGTTGTGAAAAGGCACAGACCCCAGCCAGAGGAGGTTAGAATTCTCTCTTCCCCATTGTGAGCTGTGTGACACTACTAAGTCCCTCTACGTCCCTCACCTCACTACAGTTGTTTGTGGAGTAGTCATTGGAAAGTAATAATATCTACCATCTGGGGTTGTCATGTGGATTAAAGATAATGGACATAACTTGCTTGACCCTCCAGCTATGTTTTCTTTGACACATTCTTTCCTCACATTCCCAAGGATATTAGTTTTAGGATCAACACCCCTCACAGTTTTATTAATATGGTTCGTCAAGAACGGGCAACATGTATTCGATGGCTGGTAAGGAAACCTACCTTGAAGTTTCCTTCTGGTAATTGGAATCTGGAATCTGGCAAGATTCCCTTGAAGCAGACAAATTTGTAATCTGGTGGGCATCAGGCAGCTAGCTATGTTTTTGAACATGGGAAGATTTTGGACTTTGGCTCCAAACTTTCCTGGTACTTCTGTTCAGTCCCCCGTGGCACAACTTTTCCTCTTATCCATTTAGACTCGGCCATCTCCAAAGAATCTGGCTGCCATATTGTTTCACCTCCAAATTGAGTCTCTCATTCAGCTAAACTCATCCTTATTCCATCAAAGAAAGATGAAATTATTTAAAGCTTTTGAGGTTTCCATCGTTTTCGTCTTTCTTCCCTGATGTCTTTTTGCCAGATGTCTCCCTCTTCTGGTAGAAGCGGCTCCTCCCTGCCCTCAGAGGTTTGCGAACAATCACCTCATGCTGTTTCTGTTCTCACCGCCCTTCAGATTCTATTCAGAGCTCCTGTGAAATTGTTCTTAAAGTTTCTTTTTTCTCTCTACTCTCTCACAGTGTATCCTCTTTGGATGGACTCATGAAAATATTTCTATCAGGGGGTACCTGGGTGGCTCAATCCTTTAAGTGTCTGACTTTGGCTCAAGTCATGAACTCAGGTTCATGAGTTCGAGCCCTGTGTCAGGTTCTGTGCTCTCGGCGCAGACCCTGCTTCGGATCCTCTGTCTCCCTCTCTCTCTGCCCCTACCTCACTTGCACACACACACTCTCTCTCAAAAATAAATAATACAAAGAAAAAAAGATTCCTATCAGGCATGAGTACCAGAAATATCTGAGCTTCCCCTGAATATTTAGCTGAATTTTCATGTTATGAGTATTTATGAATTATGTAGTATCTGTTTGACTCTTTCATTGGCTGTCTGGCTGTTCAGAAAACCTGTTTGACTCGTCCCAAGCAAGTGCATCGAATCCAACAATAAGCATGTTGTATAATATCATTGTCCTTAATGTTATTTTTCTCATCTTAATTTTTCTCAACCTGATTTTCTCACGTATTTATTTTTCAAAACTTATTTTCTATGCACTTTTTGTTATGCTGCAGCAAATCTTTGTAGAATGTGGTGATAGATAAACATACAAATGAAGAGACAGGCAGCATAAAACTTTCTGCCTGCAGAGGCAACACAGGCCAGAAATAAATGCAGGCCCACAGAGGCTGGGATAAATCTACAAACGAGAGAGGGAGCATCACGCTGGAATGTTGGAGAAATCGGTACAAAAGTCTGTGATTGAAGTCAGCAAGGACATTTATGGTTTCCTGCATCCCTGGGGGTTCCTTCCAGATGCTAAATCCTAAACTGGGTGGACCACAGGACTGACATAGTGGGTCTGATGGACTTAGAGCACTTCCTTCTCTGGATTCCACAGTGAGTCAGGAACTTTGGAGAGACATAGGCCAGTGTCAAGCCTTAGCTCTGGGATTTAGCACAATATTTGTAACCTGACTGAGACTTGTGGTAGTGACATTTATTGCTCGGCAAATATCCACATGCTTCTGCACATGTCCCAGTCTGTTTCCTTGCATTTTTGGTGGGAAAGATTTCTATGTGGAAGCATAGAAGAACAGGTATGAATTCACCTTGTGTAATTTTTGCTGCCTCGGTGATGAGGAAGCCAGGGTTTATGGAGAGTCTGCAAGATGGCGAAACCTCCGTCAACTTGGGTCCTTGAGTGAGTGGGTGGAACAAACCTCCCCCCCTTGACCCATGTGGGGCATCAGCACGAGTGAAGAGTAAACATGGATTTTGTGGAGCTAGTGAGATTTTGGGGTTACATAATACGGCAAACAAAGCCTAGCCTAACCTCACTAATACAACCCTCAGTTTCCATGGCAGTAACGCGGGAATAATACTCACGCCCTGACAGGTGTCTTGTTTGAAGTTTAGCGATAACCCAAGCGGAGTTCCTGGCACAGCGTCTGGCCCAGAACGAAAGCAATGCTGCTATAATAACAACATTCCTGCCAATTCCTTGAGCACAGTCAGAAGATGAGGTCTGATGGGCTGTGGCTCGATGCAGGGTATGTAACCAAAGGATAGAACAGAGTTCAGGGGGTCAGACAGACCTGCAGTCATGACCCAACTCAACAAGTTCACCGCGTGAATGAGTGCAGATGATTTAATGGCTGTAAGTCTGTGTCTACCGCCGTAAAACGGGGATAATTTTTTTTTTTAAATTTTTTTTAACATTTTATTTATTTTTATTTATTTTTGCGACAGAGAGAGACAGAGCATGAACGGGGGAGGGGCAGAGAGAGAGGGAGACACAGAATCGGAAACAGGCTCCAGGCTCTGAGCCGTCAGCCCAGAGCCCGACGCGGGGCTCGAACTCACGGACCGCGAGATGGTGACCTGAGCCGAAGTCGGCCGCTCAACCGACTGAGCCACCCAGGCGCCCCAAAATGGGGATAATTTTATCTCACTTGTGGCTTATCGTGAAGATTAAAAGAGTATAGAGCTCGTAGCAAGCAGCTTGGCACATAGGTAATTCCTTTCCTTTTGCTTCCCTGAAGGTTTCCCCAGTAGGCTGCCTCGGAACGAGCCACAGGCTCCTTGTCATGGAAGATGTTTTCCTCCAGGGACCTTGATGCTGGCCGTGCGGTTAAGGACTATGATAGCAGAGCTTCTCAAGGCCACCAAGTGATTCTCATTGCATTTCCCAGCAGGAATCCCACAATGAGGCGAGGTCTTACTGATGTCATAAAGACTGATAGTCTCAGTGCTATTCTGACTCAAGTCGCTAGTAACTTTGGGGAGAGCAGCGGGAAGTCAAAGGGATGTTGGCTCGGCCATCTTAGCAGGGGGCGGGTGATGGATGGTGATGGGGAGGCCGCCATAAGCTGTGATGGGGATACGTGCTGCAGTGAATACAAGCTTTGTTCCTTCGCACCTGCTAAGAGGTGTCAGGTGCACAGAGGATGGGCTGCAAAAAACAGACCCTAGGGTCCGCCGAAAGGAGCTAAACCTGCCACGGGAAAGAGAAGGTCAATTAAAAATATCAAAGTATTGGGGTGCCTGCGTGGCTCAGTCGGTTGAGCGGCCGACTTCGGCTCAGGTCATCATCTCGCGGTCCGTGATTTCGAGCCCCGCGTCGGGCTCTGTGCTGACAGCTCGGAGCCTGGAGCCTGCTTCGGATTCTGTGTCTCCCTCTCTCTGTCCCTCCCCCGCGCATGCTCTGTCTCTCTCTCTCTCTCTGTCAAAAATAAATGAACATTAAAAAAAAGTATCAAAGTATCAAGGGCAAAACATTTCTGGGCCAGTCTTCTTGTATTTGTCTTGTTCAAACGGCCTTTCCTCTCTGTGCGGGCCTCCTCCTGTCCTGCCTCGGGAGTCCTGCGGCTGTGGGCAGACATGTGATTCCTGTGGCCATTCATCACGCCCAACCCCATGGCTCATCTTCCACTGCTTTCTCCAAGTCCTGTTTCTCTCTTGAATTTGTATTTGAATTTTCGAGTGTTTGGGTCTTACGTTACCGTTTGGGTTTCAAGTGCCCGGATGGCAGGTGATTTGGGTTTCCACGGGGCCCACCCGGCCTAGACTGGTGCCAGGAACAGGGCCTGGCCTTGGGGAGGGCCCAGGGAACATGATTTTCTTGTTTAATTGTCATCTAGTTGCGTGTCTGGGCTCCTTCCTGGCCTCCCAGTTTCTGCCTGTGTCTGTTTATCTGTCTCCATCAAAGCACATCCTTGTCATTCTGGAAGCGTATGTCCGAGATAGTTACTATTCCTTACAGGAAGGGCTACTGTGAAGGCTTAGACTTTTTAAAAGTTTATTTATTCATTTTGAGAGAGAGAGAGCACGTGAGCAGGAGAGGAGCAGAAAGAGAGAAGAGAGAGAGAGAGAGAGAGAGAGAGAGAGAGAGAGAATCCCAAGCAGGCTCCATGCTGCCAGTGAAGAGCCCAACGTGGGTTTGATCCCAGAAACTGTGAGATCATGACCTGAGCTGAAATCCAGAGTTGGACGTTCAACCGACTGAGTGACCCAGGGACCCCAAGACATAGATTTTTTTTTTATTAGACTTTTCACGTTCTCTCCATTGCCTTTACCAGCACTTGCTTTCCACAAAGAAACAAAATGTTCACCTCTTATGAAAATTATTGGGTGCTCCAAAGAAGGTAGAGGAACACGATCATTTTTTTTTAACGTTTATTTATTTCTGAGACAGAGAGAGACAGAGCATGAACGGGGGAGGGTCAGAGAGCGAGGGAGACACAGAATCCGAAACAGGCTCCAGGCTCTGAGCTGTCAGCACAGAGCCCGACGCGGGGCTCGAAATCATGAACTGTGAGATCATGACCTGATCTGCAGTTGGATGCTTCACCGACTGAGCCACCCTGGCGTCCCAGAACAGGATCATTTTAGAGGGGCAGATATTGTCTGTTGTGCCCACAAGCTTAGCAACTTCCTTCCTCAAGGCCACGTTCCAATTTGTGATTCAGGAAAGGGACAAACCCAGGATGTCATGGGCCTGTGAGGAGCAAAACTGTCAAGGCAGGAGTCATGAATGTCCAGACTCTCATGTGTGTGTGTTTTTAAAGGTTTTCTAGCTAATTTGCTCCTCAAACGGCTTCGAAACAATCTGCTTCTTCATTCTCTCTTTCCTATACTTTTCTCCCCGCTACTTTCAACTACAGCTGACCTTGAATTACGCAGGGGTTGTGAGTGCTGATCCCTTCCCTACACACACAGTCAAAACTCCGCATGTAACTTTTGACTCTCGAAAACTTAACGACTCATAGTCTACTGTTGACCTGAAGGCTTATCGATAACATAAATGCTGATTAACACGTATTTTATATGTTCTATGTATTATACACTATATTCTTACAATGCAATAAGCTAGAGGAAAGAAAATGTTATTAACAAATTCATAAGGGGAGCTCCTGGGTGGCTCAGTTGGTTGAATGTCTGACTCTTGGTTTCGGCTTAGGTCATCATTCCCGGGATCAAGCCTCGAGCTGGGCTCCGTGCTGAAGCAAGGAGTCTGCTGGAGATTCTCTCTCTCTGCTCCTCTCCCTCCTGCTCTACAAAAATTCATAAGAAAGAGAAAACACATCTACAGTACCGCACTGTATTTATTGAAAAAAATCTGCATGTAAGTAGCGGACCTGTGTTGTTCAAGGGCCGACTGTATTTTACTGAGACAGAATTCACCCACTTACAGTGTATAAATGTGTAAATACACTTAGAATCTTTGAACATTTGGGTGGTTTCCCATTTTTGTCAGGAATAATGCTGCTATGAGTATTTGTGAGCAAGTTTTTCTAAGGACCCATGTTTTCACTTCTCTTGGGTAAGTACCTTGGGTGGGATGTTGGGTCATGTGGTAACCCCATGTCTGATATTTGAGAAACGACCAAACGATTCTGCACAGCAGCTGGTACAATCCTAAGGCGATGCAGGAGGGCTCCCATTTCTCCACGTCCTTGCAACTCTTTGTCTCTTTGCTCAGTCTTCTTGCAACAACCTCCCGTGTCTCAGGTTTCTGGGGTTTCCTGCTTCTTTCCTGGTTTCTCTCCAAGATGCGCGTGGAGGGGGCTGAGCTCGAGGAGGCGTCGACCGTGGGGACTAGGAAGGTTGGGGTCCTGGGCAGGGTGTTCTCTGGTTCCTGAGGCTTCTGACTGTTACAGGGAGGCTTCCTTCCAGCTCAGCCTTCCTTTCAGAACTCCGCCTGGGGAGTCACTCACACATTCGGGGCTGCCCCTGCTGGCCCAACACCCTGGCCTGGGCGGAGAAGTTAGGGAAGAACTCCCCCCTCAGCTCTCTGGTCCTTCCTTCCTGCTTCTTACAGTCTTCCAGGCTGGAGAGGGGTTGCCATTTAATTCTGCTTCTTCTCCCACACAGCAGTGACCTCCATGACTTGGCTGTCACGTGCATAAGGACCATCTTCCTTTGAATTTTATTTTATTATAAATGCTTATTTATTTTTGAGAGAGACAGAGAGAGAGGCAGAGAG
Organism: Herpailurus yagouaroundi; assembly: GCF_014898765.1. Classification (NCBI taxonomy): domain Eukaryota; kingdom Metazoa; phylum Chordata; class Mammalia; order Carnivora; family Felidae; genus Herpailurus; species Herpailurus yagouaroundi. The sequence goes on along the minus strand of NW_024412395.1, from coordinate 8,605,943 downwards.
AGAGAGACAGAGAGAGAGAGAGGGAGACAGAAGATCCGAAGCAGACTCGGTGCTGAGAGCAGACAGCCCGATATGGGGCTCGAACTAACGAACTGCGAGATCGTGACCGACTGAGCCGCCCAGGCGCCCCGAAGACCATCTCCCTTTGTTGGTCCAGACTTTAAGGGGGAACTCCACAAGGTGGACCCTTCAGACTTTGCTCTTGACAAGCTAAGGCAGAGCTAAAGGAATTGGGAACCTTCAGCCCGACATAGGGTGTCTTTCAAGAGTACCGCCTTCCCGTAACATCCTGCTTTGCATGCCAGGAGCAAATTATTAATTTCCTCATTCTTTCCCGTTGCATTCTTTCTGGAGCAAATAGGAGTCCTGAATGAATGAATGCGTTTGGCTGAGTAAGGTGAAGATTATATAGTCAGGAAGGCAAAATAGAAAAACTAAAAATTTTGAAAGTATTATTTATTACATTGCTATCATTGTAGCGTGTTGTCAAGTTTTTTCAGCCCATGACCCATTGCCTAAAAAGATTTTTGTCTAGCTTTAACATTGTGGTTTGTATTATGATAATAAACAGTTTTTTTTCCAAATGTAAGATTATATAATCTTATATATATATGCATATATATACGTATATAATACATATATATATTTATACATATACATATATATATATTTATACATATACATATATATACTTATATATATACTTATACTTATACATATACATATATATACTTATATAATACATATATACGTGTATATATACTTATATAATACATATATATGTGTATATATACTTATATAATACATATATATGTGTATATATATGTATATGTGTATATGTATATGTATATATATGTATATATATATATTTTATTTTACACAGAGAGAGAGTGCAAGGGGTGAGAGGGGCAGAGAGAGAGAGAGAGAGAAAATCTTAAGCAGACTCTACACTCAGCACAGAGTCAGATGTGGGGCTCGATTCCTCAACCTGGATCATGACCTGAGCCGAAATTAAGAGTTGGGTGCATGGGGCACCTGGGTGGCTCAGTCGGTTAAGCGTCCAACTTCGGCTCAGGTCATGATCTCGAAGTCTGTGAGTTCGAGCCCCGCGTCGGGCTCCATGCTGACAGCTCAGAGCCTGGAACCTGCTTCGGATCCTGTGCCTCCCTCTCTCTCTGCCCCAACCCACCCGCATTCTGTCTCTCTCAAAAAAAAAAAAAAAAAAAAAAAAAAAAAAAGTTGGATGCTCAACCGACTGAGCCGCCCAGGCACCCCTGAAAATATTTTAAATTATGCAAGTATTTCATGAAGGCATTGTCCTTATAAGTAAAATTCAGATACAGCTAAAGTCCCTCCAAAATACCACTTCTAATTCCTAGACCCTTGAAGAGGCAACCATGTACATCTGTGATCTGTATCTTATCTTTCCAGATCTCTTCCTTATCCATTTATGCACTGACACACCTATCTTTAGAAATAATAGGTTTGCTTTCTTCCTACATGAATGTTATTCTCTGTGCCTCTTTCTGCAGGTTGCTTTTTTTTTTTTTTTTCACTTTTAAAAAAACCCTGAAGGTTTTTTCTATGTTGTCAGTACAGGTAACTTCACGGTTAACTGCTAGATAATATTCCACGGTACAGAAACACCACAGGTTATTAAGCCAGGTCCCTATTAACGGACATGTAAACGGATTCTTATATTTTTATTGGTACAAGCGATGATTCAGGGAACATTCTGCTACATATCTCTTTCTGCATATACACACAATGGTTTCTCTGGGGACTCAGAACAGAAATTGTTAGGTCAAAGGGTATTCATATTCAGCATTCATATTTGACATTTGAATATATGCTACCAGACTGTCCTTCTGAAGGTCTGGACTTAGACCACGCTATTGAATGTGCTTTTTAGGAAGTGCAAGTGTCTTAAATCCTCTGCCCCGAGAGACTGTGATATACCCCTCCATCTCCTTGAGAATCACTGATTTACACTTCAGTATGAATGCAATCATTGTGTTTTCTCGACCAGAGACATCTCCGTTTAAAGGCTTACTTCTAATTGTGGAATAAAGCATGTTGTTTTCTGTCGAAGTAATTTCAGGCATCAGTGAGCAGGTAAGGGAGGAATTTCGGGGTCTGCAGGCTTTTCTGTGCCCCTGAAAATTACTCTCTCGTGGTTGCTGGCTCTACCCTGTGAGGCACACAGAAGACTCCGGACGCCTCTCGTCCTTCACAGGCTTGGGGGAGCTGGGTCCAGGCAGAAGACTCGGTCCAGAATGGTCTTCAGAGGCAAGATCCTAACTCTCGGTATCTGGTTCCTCTTTGCAGAGGGCTGTGGTGGGCCTGGCAGAGCGGGGACCCCCGAAACCCGAGGGGAGAAGCCCAGAGCTGCCAGGACGGACACCGGTGCCAGGAGCAGGTAAAACCCCACGGAGGAAGAGTGGGGTCAGTCACACAGCGGCTGGGAGGGGCGCCGTCTGGCTGCAGCCAGGAGGCTGGCTAAGGGGCACAGGCGGAAGCCTTCCTGAGAAGGGGTGAGAAAGCAGAGCAGGAGGCTGGCCAAGGCAGAAGTGAGCCCTGAGCAGAGGGCAGCAGGGTGGGGGGGGGGGCAGCATTCATTCTCGTGGGGTGCTGGCCACATGCTTCAGGGAGAGCTGGCCGGCTGGGAGTGCTCCCGACTTGTGCATGTGGGTGGATCCCAAGTGGGCGGGTCAGAGCTGCAGAACCAACTAGAATGCCCAGCAACCCGACAGCAATGCTGAGAGCAGATCTTAACAGGGCCCCATTTAGCGGATGAGAGAACGTGCTCGGGGCTCCCAGAGCCCTAGTGGGCGGAGTCACGGTGTGCACTCAGATCTGTCTGACCCGGAGACTCCTGCACAGCCCCAGGGGGAAGGGCACTGCGATGTCTGTCCGTCGTCTGTCTGTCCTGGGGGACTGTGTGTCAGGCTCCGGGGTGCCTGGATACTCGGATACAGTGGATACTCGGCGTGTGTTCGCTGAGTAACCCAATGAGCGAATGAATGAAGAAAGCCTAACCACCACGAGGTGCCACCTGCCAGGGTGACCAGGCATCCCCTTCATCCCTAAAAAACTCATCTGGAAATTCTTCCCACGGGGGCAGTGAAGCCCGCTCATGAAGTGGCCGTGTGTTCTGACAGGGTGACGTGTGTCAGCTGTGCGAGGGGAGGAGGGGCGGGGAGCCCCCCCCCCCCGAAAAGGGCAGAGCTGGGGAACCGATGGGAAGCAGGGAGTGAGGTTCTGAGAACCCGGGACCCGATCTCTCCTCTTCTCCGGTTTTGATAGGAATCAGTCCTCAGACTCCATGTCCTGCCTCCTCTCCGGTGCCCGCCCCTCCCAGCTGTCACCGCGGCTGCTTCTTGTCCCTTGTCTGCTCCGTGCTTTACACACTGCCACCACGCCTTGGGCATTAATCGGGAGGAGGCGGTAAGTCTCTGGGTGAGGAGGTGAAGGCTCTGAGGGGGAGTTAACTCTCACTCGGGTAACGGTGGACGTGTGACCCTTCACCCTCCCTGGCGCCCAGCCCTGGAAGTCTAGGATTGGCCCAAGGTCCGATATTGACTGCCTGGCTCTGAGATAAAAGGGGACCCCTTCTGTGGAGCGGTCATCACTGCTTGGCCATGATGATGAACTATATAGCACCTGTGAGGATCTCAGCCGGACCTTGGCTTTGAATCAAGTTTATGGTCTCGTGCCCAGTGACCCTATGAAGAAAGGGCAACATGAAGTTTTCCATTATAAATCCCTAGTGCGTGCATTTGCTTCCAGAAAAGAAAGCTTCTTTTGGCTCAGGATGGGGTCCCAAAGATCAGAAATTAGAGAATTCCCCTCAAGAGAACTAGTTCATAGTGATAAATCAGAACTCACCAGAACTTCCCGACTCGGGAAGGCAGGACACGGGTTAGCCCTGGCCCTTAGCTCCATCATCCCAGCTGCTTAAGAAATGACAACAGCCAGGGGCGCGCCTGGCTGGCTCAGTCGGTTGAGCGTCCGACTTCGGCTCAGGTCGTGATCTCACGGTCTGTAAGTTCGAGCCCCGCCTCGGGCTCTGTGCTGACAGCTCAGGGCCTGGAGCCTGCTTCGGGTTCTGTGTCTCCCTCTCTCTCTGCCCCTCCCCCGCTCATGCTCTGTCTCTCTCTCCTTCAAAAATAAACAAACATTACAAAAATTAAAAAAAAAAAAAAAAGAAGTAACAACAGCTGCCATCTATTGGTGGCTTCCTCTGGGCTGGGTCTGATGCACACATAATTGACCTCCTCTTTTTTTTTTTTTTTTTTAACGTTTATTCATTTTTGAGAGGCTAAGACAGAGCATGAGCGGGGAAGGGGCAGAGAGAGGGAGACACAGAATCTGAAACAGGCTCCAGGCTCTGAGCTGTCAGCACAGAGCCTGACGCGGGGCTCGAACTCACGGACCGTGAGATCACGACTTGAGCCAAAGTCAGACGCTCAACTGACTGAACCACCCAGGCGCCCCCATAATTTACCTCATCTTGACCAAACTCTTATTCCCCTCATTTTACACAGGAGAAAACTGAGGTTTGGGAAGGTATGTGGTACTTGGCATAAAGTTATATAGCTACTCAGAGTAGAAACCAAGATCTTACCAGATTTGTTTGGCTCTAAAGTCTGAATTTTACCCACCAACCTTGGAAGCTTCCCCAGAGTTCCGTTGGTGCTTTTTTGCCTTGGGAATCATTTCAAACTGTCCACACAGGTCAGGGGTACACGGAACAAAGAGAATTGACATTGATTGTCTACTACATATTTTTCTCACATTCTTCATTTTTCCTTACAGTAACTCCGTGAAATGGATTTTGGACTTACTTCAGTAGCCACCTAATTGCTTCAGTGGGAAAAGGGTTAGAAGTCAGAGAGTTTATGGCTGGCAATCACAAACTTACTTTTTAAAATGCTTATTTCAATAACGAAGGCGATTTTTTTATGTTTTTTAAAATTTTAATGTTTATTTAGTTTTGAGAGAGAGAGAGACAGAGTGTGAGTGGGGGAGGGGCAGAGAGAGAGAGAGAGGGAGACAGAATCGGAAGCAGGTTCCAGGTTCCGAGCTGTCAGCACAGAGCCCGACGCAGGGCTTGAACCCACAAACCATGAGATCATGACCCTGAACCGAAGTCGAACGCTTAACTGACTGAGCCACCCAGGTGCCCCGTGAAGGCAATTAAAAAAAAATTTTTTTTTAATGTTTATTTTTGACAGAGAGAGAGAGAGAGAGAGACAGAGCATGAGTGGGGGAGGGGCAGACACACACACACACACACACACACACACACAGAGAATCCGAAGCAGGCTCCAGGCTCCGAGCTGTCAGCACAGAGCCGGATGCGGGGCTGGAACTCACAGATTGGGAGGTTATGACCTGATCCGAAGCCGGATGCTTAACCGACTGAGCCACCCAGGCGCCCCAATGAAGGCGATTTTTAGTCAAGACAAGCATAAACCGGGAGTTGGAAATAATAGAGACATTGCCAGGGAAATCCTGAAAGGCACATTAAGACCAAAGCTAAATGAAGGGGCTACGAGACTATCACACTGCAGTGTAGCTCACAACATGTAACGGAAACAAAAGTCCTCTCTGTCACAGGGTTGGTGACCACGGGGTAAACAGTCCACGAGCTCCTAAGCTGCCCACGCAACCGGTTTTCCTGTGCCCAGCGTTGGCCTCAGCCGTGAAGAAATCGTAACAGTAACGGTCTGCATGATACAGACCATGCTTCCCAGTCGATGAATTTCCTATTATCCCGTTTGTATGATGAAAGCTGGGACAGCCGTGTCGTTCTTACTGAGGGCTTTTCCTGCTGGGGCTTCCCAGATAGATCCCGTCCCTCTGCGAGCATTAGACCCCAGGCAACAGTGAGGCAGAGGGGACAAGCAGGTCCGAGGGCAGCTTGCTACTTCTTTCTCTTCCTTAGACATTTGGTTAATTCCAGTCCATTACCCTGTGTCTGTGTGAGTTCCAGCTGAAAACAAAACAAAACAGAACCCCAAACCCTCTTGCCTTCTCTGCCCTCTAGATAATGTGATTTAATGGGGCAGAACTGGCCAGCAGCTACACCACCAACGTCTTGAAATTTTGCTCTTAGCCCCTTCGGAAATACAACGTCTCCAAAGAGGATGGACTCATTTATCACATCTCCCCGGACTTCGTGCGCCTGACCGGGCTGGTGAGCAAAGCCCACCGCAGAGACAGGATGCGACGAAGGAAAAGCCAGTGCACCTGTGCAAGCTCAGATTCTGCTTTTCCACTCCGAGAGTGGTCTCCTTTGGCTCCGCTAAATGCCAGAGGAGGCAGGAGAACTGTAAGGGGAAGTACGAAGTGGACAGTGGGCCCTGGAAGGGAATACAGAGCAACCCTGCAGTCAACCCCCCCACCCCCCACCCCCAACGGTGTGGCGGAGGCGGTGCACGTGGAGAACTTGAGGGACCGGGAGGGGATCCTGTTTTCCGCCAGCCATGTTTTCTGTTTCCTTCCATTGTTGTCTACCCTTTGGGGTAAAGGACACACACTGTTGGGGCGCCTGGATGGCTCAGTCCGTTAGGCGTCTGACTTCAGCTCGTGATCTCACGGCTCCTGAGTTCGAGCCCCGCGTGGGGCTCTGTGCTGTCAGCTCGGAGCCTGGAGCCTGCTTCGGATTCTGTGTCTCCCTCTCTCTCTGCCCCTCCCCTGCTCATGCTCTCTCTCTCTCTGTCTCAAAAATAAGGAAAAACATTGAAAAAAATTTTAAAAAAGAACACACACTGTTAACTTCCGTGTGCTCTGGTTCCTTTATCTCTTGGTCTTGATTTTCTGCCCTGTCTCCCCATGTTTGCCATGCTCTGCCACATTGACTTTCTGTACCCACACATCAGGCTGGTCCCAGCCTCAGGGCCTTTGCCCCTGCTGTTTCCTTTGCCTGAATTGCTCTGTCCCCAGATTTTACACATCTGGTGCCTTGCCATTAAGGATGCAGCCTTTGCAGAGAGGCTTCCTAGTCTGTTTTTTTCTTTCCACTTTTCTGAGGTATAACTGACAAATAAAAGTTGTCCAACTTGATGTTTTGATGTACCTAAGTGTACAGTGTGAAATAATCACCAAGATCAAACTAATTAATGCATCCATCACCTTCACGGTTTTCATTTTCTTTTCTCTCTCTTTTTTTTTTTTTTGTTGTGAGAAGACTTAAGATCTACTGTCTTAGCAAATTTCAAGTATACAGTATATTATTTTTTAACAAGTATATTTATTTATTTAATTTAAGGCTCATTTATTTTGAGAGAGATGGTGAGCATGAGCGGGGGAGGGGCAGAGACAAGGGGGGAGAGACAGAATCCCAAGCAGGTTCCGCACTGTAAGTGCAGAGCCTGATGGGGGGCTTGAACTCAGAGACTGTGAGGTCATGATCTGAGTGGAAACCAAGAGTTGAATGCTTAACTGACTGAGCCACGCAAGTGCCCCCCCCCCCAATTTTTTAAAAATTAGGCTTCATGCTCAGGATGGAACCCAATGTGGGACTTGAACTCACAACCCTGAGATCATGGCCTGGGCTGAGATCAAGAGTCTGATGCTTAATCAACTGAGCCACCCAGGCGCCCCTACACTATAGTATTGTTAACTATAGTCACATCGCTGACACATCCCCAGATCTGATGCATCTTGCTTAACTGAAATTTTGTACCCTTTGACCAACATCTCCCTATTTTCCCACGCCCCAACCCCTGGCAATCCGTGTTCTACTCTCTGCGTCTATGAGTGTGACTGTTCTAGATTCCACATGTAAGTGAGATCACTCAGTATTTGTGTTTCTGTGTCTGGCTTATTTCACTTAGCACAATGTCCTCCCGGTTCATCCGTGTTGCAAATGAGAGGATTTCCTTCTTTTTTTAAGTGGAATAATATTCCATTATAAGTAAGTAAATAAATAAATATGACATGCCTATATATATGCATAGATATTTATATATAGCCCTATATATGTATATATATTTTAATGTTTATTTACTTTTGAGAGAGAGACAGAAAGAGTGTGAGTGTGGGAGGGACAGAGAGAGGGAAACACAGAATCTGAAGCAGGCTCCAGGCTCTGAGCTGTCAGCACCGAACCTGACGTGATGCTTGAACTCATGAACCATGAGATAAAGTCAGACCTGAGCCCAAGTCAGACACTCAACTGACTGAGCCACCCAGGCGCCCCTTTATATATAGCCATATAAATGGTTGACAGAAAATAGGATCCTCTACATGTGCGTGCACACACACACACACACACACACACACACACACACACCACAGTTTCTTTACCCAATCATCCACTGATGGAAACATAGATTGTTTCCATATCTTGGCTACTGTGAATGATGTTGCAGTGAACATTGGGGTGCATATATCTCTTTGAGATCCTGATTTCATTTTTGTGGTGTATATATCCAGAAATTGGATTGATGTATTTTTACTGTTAATATTTTACAGTAAAAAAATGTTTTACTGTTTTTACTGTTAATATTTTGAGGGTCCTCCATAGTGTTTTCCATAATGACCGTACCAATTAATTTTTCCACCCTTTGAATGCACAAAGGTTCCTTTTTCTCCACATCTTTGCTAACACTTACCTTTTGTCTTTTTGATAATAATCTTCCTGATCTTGTCCACTTGATGTAAACTACACAATCCATCCGCATCCCCAGTCTCTATCGTGTCATTTTTAAAATCTTTTTTTCTAGCACTTATCACTAAGATTTTCTTGCTTAATTTCTTGGCCATTAGTTTCATCCTTCTACAGAACACAGACCACTGCTGCTGTTTCTCCTCCTCCTCCTCCTCCTCCCTCTTCTTCTTCTTCTTCTTCTTCTACTTCTTCTTCTTCTTTCTTCTTTCTTCTTCTCCTCCTCCTCCTCCTTCTTCTTAAAAAGATTTTACTTTAAAGTAGTCTCTATACCCAGTGTGGGGCTCAAACTCACAACCTCAAGATCAAGAGTCCCATGCTCTACTAACTGAGCCAGCTGGGTGCCCCTAGAACTCAAGCTTCTTGAGAGCAGGAGCTGTGACTGGTGTGTTCGTTGTACACTCAGCTTCTGGAACAGTGCCTGGCACACAGTTGAAGCTCAACAAGTATCTGTTGAATAAATACACTGTATGTACAAGGCTAGATGAGGTGGTTCCAAGTCAAGGAAGAAATGGGACCAGGACCAAGAGCTAGACTGATTTGAGCCTTGAGCACTTCCGTCCGCACCCTCACACAAGACCTTAGGCATTCCGAAAGATCTTCTCCTTGTTTGTATCCACGGATTCCTTTTGTGATGATGCCTCTTCCTCCTGCTTTTGGCTGTGGGCTCCATCTTGCCTCCATTCATTTACATCTAGTTCTTGTCTCTGCTTGTCGATTCATAGCATTTCTGGGTCTGTTTGGTTTAGGAAATTGCCTGCATTTCTCTTCTGCTCCCAGTGCTTCATTGTTGACTCTTCTGCCCAGCCTGGTTGTAGCCAGCGGCCTCCTGCTTGCTTGGGAGGGGAATTAAGATTTCTGCTCTTCAGGAGCTCATCATCTAGTGGGGAGGGTAGAGAAGAAAATAGAAACTTACTACTTCGAGGGCTGAGTGTGATGACATCATAAGCTTGGGGTATTGGGAGGCAGAGCAGAGGGGCCCCTAACCTGAGTCCTGTGAGGGAGAGTCAGGAAGGCTGCCTGGAGGAAGTGGCGCAGGAGTAGAGTTTTGAGGGCAAGGAGACATTTCAAGGCAAAGAAAGGAGGGGATATGTGTTCCAGGCAAAGGAAATAGCATATGGGAGGGAATAGAAGTGAGGGAAAATGGAATCCTAGAGACATTCTTCAATATGGTTGGAATTAAAGGAAAGAAGGAAGCTGAGAGAGGCAGGATTTTACTCTTAACTAAGGAGAAAACACAATGTTTCCAAAAAAATTTAACTCGGTTATTGCAATTATCAAAGTATATTTAGGGAGTGTGTTGGTAGATGAAGCTAGAATGCTCTTCAGGCTGTGATCATGCTAAGGAGCACATGGCTTATCCCGAAGGCCTGGAGGGCCCCCAAAAGATTATTACCAGAGGACTGATATGTTTGAATGTACATCCGTCAGTAACAACCCACAGAACCTGCTTCTACAGATGTTAGTAAGTTTCAAGGTTATACGGTTTTGGAAAAGGTAGGCTAAAGAAAGTGAAATGTCCCCCCACCCCACCCCAGGACTTTTTAGAGCCTTGAATATGATGCTACTGAGTCTTGAGAATCTCTAAGAAGGGTGAATAATGTGTAGAGTTTCTCAGCTTTACCGTGTGACATTTTTTCCCCTATACCCTCCAGGACATAATTAAGCTGGGTTCAGAGATTCAAACTCATTTAAAGGTGCTGTTTGCTTCCTTCTTATTTGCTTATTCATTGTTTCAGTTTTCTTCTAATGCCGTAAAAAAATTTACCGTAGATGTAGAGGTGTAAACCAATACAGATGTGTTACCTCTAGTTCTGTAAGTCAGAAGCCTGACACAGGTCTCACTGGACCAAAATCAAGGTGTCTGTGGGGCCGTGTTCCTTTTCAGAGGCTCTAGGAGGATCCGTTTCCTTGTTCATCTGGGTCATTGACAGAGTTACAGGGAACTGGTTAGTTCCCAGTTACAGGAACTGGTTAGTTCCCTGTGGATGTGGCAATGACATCTTCATTTCATGGCTGGCCATCGGCTGAGGGCTGTCCCTGGCTTCTAGAGGCTCCTGCGTTCCTGGACTGATGGTCTCCTTCCTCCATCTTCAAAGCCAACAACAGCAGGCCACAAACCTCTCACACTTGGATTCTCTTTTTTCTGCTCTTTCCTCTCGGACCCCAGCCACTGAAGGCCCTCCATTTTGAAGGACTAATGTAATTATATTTGGCCTATCAGATAATCCCATCTCAAGGCCATGCCCTTGATTACATTTAAAGTCCCTTTTGTGATAAAGCAACATATTCACAGATGCTGGAGATCAGGGAGTGGGCATCTTTTTGGGGCTCTTACACAGCCAGCTTTTCCCACCTTGCACTTCACTTTCAGCACGATCAAGTTTCAAGGCTGATGACCATTCCCCCCAGGATGGTTCTGCTTCCTTTCATTTGATAAATCTTATAAGCAAGGACTTCCTTTCATCATCCATATTTCTGCTCCAAACGTTTGTTGGTATGCCAACATTGTCTTCTCCTGGGTCATCCAGCCCAGATGTCACCTGTGTCTCCTGCATCTCACAGGTGTAGTTGAACTTGATTGAATCCACCTTGTTGGACCTGTGACAGTCCAGAGCTCTCTTTAGGACCTCTGCAGGTTCCCGTGATTTCTCTCTGTTTTGGCAGTCCTGCATTGGTGGGGACGTTGCTCTGCAAGTCCCCAAGTCCCAGGATGTGGGACTCTGTTTCTCCCAAAGAAAGTGACTCACGGCCCCCTTGTGAGTCACAGCGTTGCAGTCCTCTCCCCATCTCACTGCTCTATGTGCTTTCTCCTCTCCCCTCTTTGCTCTTTTCTCTTGTCCTTTGCAACCAAGAAATCTCCCTACCGGTATTGTGCAAGACTTTTTTTGGCCAGTATGAGAGGTCCCTGTTGGATACAAGCTAATACCCAAAACTCACTTCCTGGGTGATCACAGTTCAGAATTAGAAAGGAGGAACAGCCGTGGTTTTGCATGGTGTCCGTGCAGGTAAGATGGATGTTTGTGTTGCATGTGTCACATTCCAGAGGCTGACCTTGAGTCCAGTGACCAACACGTCAGGTCCAAGTGGGGTCGCTTACCCCAGGCAGGTCACTGTCTGCTCTGTTTCTGCATCCTTATCCCTAAATCAGCCTGTGTGGACCCTATGCCTACAGTTTCGTTGCCTACAGTAGGTTGAAAACAGTCTATAAAATAGAGAAAACCTGAACCGGTGTAAAACGGTGAAAGAATCAGGCCTTCTTTCATGTCTGGAGTAACAAACCCTTGTGACAAGCAACTATATACCCTGCAAGGTGAACCGGACCCAGAATGTTCGTTTGCTGTAGCTTCTTGTGAGTGATGGCGGAAGGGCGGTGCCATGAGTGAACATATGCCGGAAGACAGAAATCCCGTCCCACAGACACAGGAGGCGTGCACCACACCTGAACTTGGAGAGCACCGAGTATTCCCATCCTGAAAGGCCATGAACCCCAACCATGGAAACAGCCAGAGTGTGCTTGCCTTTGGTAGGGTGTGGTGAACCATCCGTAGCAGACTGGGAAAGACCAGTTTCACTGTACTGGTCTGACAGTGTTTGGCAAGGTGGTCAGTGGATTTAACATACAACAGTATGGTTTTGGAAAATTAGCTTTCTCTGAATTGGCTTTTGGCAAATTTGTTACAGCCCACAGCTTCTATCCCGAGTGACTTATTAAGGACTTTCTTCTCAACGAGTAGGGTGCAATCCCCGTAAAGAAATCCTCTGAAGTGGGGCGCCTGGGTGGCGCAGTCGGTTAAGCGTCCGACTTCAGCCAGGTCACGATCTCGCGGTCCGTGAGTTTGAGCCCCGCGTCGGGCTCTGGGCTGATGGCTCAGAGCCTGGAGCCTGTTTCCGATTCTGTGTCTTCCTCTCTCTCTGCCCCTCCCCCGTTCATGCTCTGTCTCTCTCTGTCCCAAAAATAAAAAAACCTTGAAAAAAAAAAAATAAAAAAAAAAAAAAAAAAAAAAAAAAAAAAAAAAGAAATCCTCTGAAGACAATTTCTATCTCTTTCTTTAGAAAGCTGGCTTTACTGCCCTTGTTTTCTCTGGCAGTTTTCAGATTATCCTGGGCTGTAGCCTTGCTGATGAAATTTCTTTGGCATCAGCCTCTGGGCACATGGACCTGACCTCTGGGGCGCTCGCCCTGGTGAATCTTTTGTGTTTCTAAGGCATCCCCTTCCTCAACGGGAGGCTTGGAACTTTCTGATGAGAATTTAGTTTCTTTTAGCTTCCCACTTGTACTAAGCCACGGGATCATATTTATCTTTTTATAGCATAAAAACATCTCTTTCTCCAGAGTCTGCAACGGATGCTGCCTTTGACTCGCTGTCCTGTCCTCCCCTATCAGGGACTCCAGGATGACATTGTCACTTCTTCTCAAGGCTGTCATCACTCGGACGTTACAGCCTGCTCTCCCGTGTCGGTGGGAATTAAGTTGCTTTGCCCCTCGTGGGTTCCTCTGTCCTCATTGATCTCGTTTTTGTGGCCCGTCAAGGGTTGCTATGGTGTGGGGTTTCTTGGAGACTGCCAGCTTGTCAGGGTCCCCTCGCCACCCTGTCTGATCCCGAGCATGAGAGGACTGTGTTGGGAAAGCCTTTGTTGCTTTGTCAGCCTGGGGGACCTTCTGACAAGGAGGCTGCTTTGTGTCTCTGCTTCTGTCCTCACCCGCAGGCTTGGCCCCACATTTCCACACAGCTGTCTGCCTTTTGGAACCCTGTGTCACTCCCGTGTCACTCCCCTGCCCTCTCTCAGGCCCGCTTCTTTACAACAACATGCAGACCTCCACTGTGACCCTCCCATTGTAAACACCATCCCACTGAGTGTTGCAGATGAACAGAATGTCTTAAAAAAAATTCTATCTATGAATTCCCTCCACCATTCAATATTTATTGACTGTTTACTGTGTGCCCAGCACCGTGCTCCATGCTGTGAGAGACATAGAAAGGATAAGCTGGATTTAGCTGGAGGACACATGGGGAGCTCAGTGGGGGCCTGAGATTAATGCACAGGGGACTCTGAGGCACAGAGAACAAGCATTGATTCCGAGCCACAGACAAAGGTATAGGAAATGTTGAGGGGTTCAGAGAGAATAGAACCGGGGTGGGTTGAAGGGGAGAGGGTTGGGTTTAAAGTGGTCCTTGAACAACAGGAGGGATGGGGCTAAACTGAAGAGGGGGAGGGGCATTCTGTGGGGGAAGCGGGGATGGCCTGGAAGGCAGGAAGGAGCTTGTCAGTCCCCAGGAAAGGCAGTGATGGGTGGGGAGCGTCCTGCTGCACAGAAAGCAATTTGGCCAAACTGGCAAAGTTGCTCTTCACGCCGATACTGCAGTCGTCATGATTTCAATGGGGACGTATGTCCGTTAGGGTTTGCAAGTTTTGGTAATGTTTGAAGAGAATTAGGGGCGTTTGGAGACAACTTGTGCGTCCTGGAGAATTTGTGATTATTTTTCAGAATTTTATTTTTTCTGATATATATATTTTTCCCTTTTGTATTTAAAGTTATTTTAGTCGCGATGCCGTCTTCGCTGCTTTTTAGCACCAGGGCAATTTGGACCACTGTAAGCGCCTCGTGGGATTAGTTTGGAAAACCTATCAGACGGACATGGGCGCGCACATCTGCATGAGAAAACGTGAAGGAGACCCTGGAATGGTGCTGTCTTTATTGATTGTCACTGAGTGGGTGGAATGATGCGTGACCCGTACCCTTCCTGTTTGCTTGTGTGTATTTTCACCTTTCTTTCCCGGGGATGGATGGCTCTTATAAGAGGAAATCAACAACAACGGAAACTCATCACGCGAAACAAATGGCAGAAGAATGTTTTCTGGAGTTTTTCAGGGTTTGGAGTTCCTTGTTTTCAAGTTTTGAACTCATTTAAAGCCAATTATGTCTGCTTTGGGGCTTTGGCCACGCTTCCTGTTTTCTCCACTGTTTGAAGGATTTAAGACTTGCATCCTGGCCAGCTTGCTTTCAGACAAATTGTTTTCTGCCCCGTTGCCAGGGGTTGTGATGGACAGCCTGAGCAAGGCGGCCAGGCATGGACAGAGCAGGGGGTCACCTCTGTGATGCCACTTGAAACGTGTGAGCCTTCATGTTCAGTTCAGTCACAGCGGATTTCAGCCTTGCTGTACATCAGAATCCCCGGGGCAGCTCTCCAGATCTGCAGCTGCCCAGGGATTCCGATCCATTAGTATTTTGGGGCATCAGCGCTTTTAAAAAGCCATTCAGAGGATTCCTATAAGCCCCCAGAGATAAGACCCACTGAGCTAAAATATCCCCACGTGGCTGGCTCCCTCTTCAGCCTCTGCGACGGATCGAACCATTCTATTTTCCCTGGGACATATTCCTCAAGGTGCGGTGCAGGGACCTCCCTGTGGAATCAGCCCGGAAATCTGTTCACCCTGCAGATCCCTGGGCCCCGTCTGCAGACACTGAATCATAATCATCATAATCGCTGGCTATTGGATCCAAGTGTCGAATTTTCATAAGTTCCTCCTAAGTCTTTTGTGCTGTATTTGAAAATTAGAGAACTACTACTGTCATAGGTCTCTGTGTCTTCTTTTTCTTTCTATCTTCACCTGTCTCACCATAGCACCTTGATTTTGTTAATCCTTCATGGGATTGGCATTTCTTCTTCATTTTATTTTTATTTTTAATTGGAATATCGTTGACGTATAATACTAAATTAGTTTCAGGTGTACGGATAGTGATTCAACCACTATGTACATTGCAAAATGCTTTCCACAATAAGTACATTACAACATTGTTGACTCTATTCCCTATGCTGTCTTTTTCATCCCTGGGACTTATTTATTTTATAACTGGAAGTCTGTACCTCTTAATCCTCTTTGTTGATTTCATCCATACTCCCACCTCTCTCCTGTCTGGCAACCACCAGTTTGTTCTTCATTATTGGTGAGTCTGTTTTGTTGTTGTTTGTTCATTTGTACAGGATTGGCATTTCTAAAGCCCAGCTTTTCCTCTGGTGGCTACTTTTTTCCTAGAGACAGATTATAACCTAATCCAAAACTGTGTGTACATTGGGTGGAGAGATACATCTTTTAGATTAATACATCCATTTTATAATGGAGCCTGTGATAGGTATATATTTCCCTGTTATAAAAATAATATGTCTTTATAAAGATTTGGAAATACTAAAAAGAAGCAATTGGAACCATATAATTGCTCATGTTCTCATCACTCAAAGACAACAGCTGCCTACAATTTTCATGCCTTTATCTTTTTCTTTTTAATATATAGGACTTTTTGTTTTTATTATATTTATTTATTCATTCAATGTTTGTTTACTTTTGATGGGGGTTGGCAGAGAGAGAGGGAGACAGAGAATCCCAAGCAGGCTCTGTACTGACAGCAGAGAGCCTGATGCAGGGCTCAAACTCATAAACTGTGAGATCATGACCTGAGCCGAAGTCGGACGTTTAAGTGACTGAGTCACCCAGGTGCCCTTTAATGTATAGGACTTAAAAAAAAAAAAAAAAAAAAAAAGAAACACATTTCACGTAACATAATACCCTCCGGTTCCATCTACGTTGCTGCAAATGGCCAGATTCCATTCTTTCTCATTGCCGAGTAGTATTCCTCTGTATATATAAACCACATCTTCTTTATCCATTCGTCAGTTGAGATAAGTCCGTCAGAGAAAGACAGATATCTTATGTTCACTCATATGTGGAACTTGAGAAACTTAACAGAAGACCCTGGGGGAAGGGAAGGGAAGAAATAGTTACAGGGAGGGAGGCAAACCAGAAGAGACTCTTAAATTCAGAGAACAAACCGAGGGTGGATGGGGAGAACAGGCCAGGGGGGAAAACGGGTGATGGGCATTGAGGAGGGCGCTTGTTGGGATGAGCACTGGGTGTTGTGTGCAAGCGATGAACCACGGGAATCTACCCCCGAAGCCAAGAGCACACTTTACACACTGTATGTTAGCCAACTTGACCATAAATTGTATTTTTAAAAAATCTAAAAAAGCAAACCATGATGGTACTCTTGTGGAAATTGGGCATCACAGCCTTTATTTTCATAGATTGATCATGGTTAAAGAAGGCAGGTGTAACGATATTGAATAAGAGGCCTGCGGACTTTTACTGTTGTGTTGTAATTGTCTTCCTTGATAAGAGAGGAGGCATTCGCTTCAGTTCCCATTAGGGTGTGAGAAAGGATGAGCTACGTGGGGCCCAAGCTTTTCAAGACAAGCTCCTCTCTCATGAAATTAGCTGTTAAGGAGAAGAAGGGGGCTACTAAATTTAATGGTTTAGTCACATAGCCTTAGGAACCAGGTTTGCTATAAGAAATGCGTTTATTCATTTAAGTTATAAAATATGTTGGTAGAGGAAATTGAATTTGCTAACTGAGGCTGTAAAATGACCTCTCACTAGCTGTGCGTTAATTTAAATAGGTGTGGGGGCAACTGGGTGGCTCCCATGGGTTAACCATCCGATTTCAGCTCAGGTCATGATCTCACGGTTCCTCAGTTTGAGCCCCGCATCAGGCTCTGGGCTGACAGCTCGGAGCCTGGAGCCTGTTTCTGATTCTGTGTCTCCCTCTCTCTCTGCTCCTCCCCTACTCGTGCTCTGTCTCTCTCTCTCTCTCTCTCTCAAAAATAAATAAACATTTAAAAAAATGAAAAAAAAGTATACCCTGTGGGTTCTGTCGGATAAATATTCTCAGAGGCTTGACGATTGGTCCACAAGGGTGAGGTAACTGTAGAAAAAGTCTGTAGCTGTGAATGGCAAAGTTTTATTTGTTGCTCGTGCTTCACATCCATAGCGGCTTGGCAGGGGGATGCGTGCCATTCTTTACTCAGGACCGAGGGCTCACCATTTGCAACCTCTTCAACTGCCAAAGGTGGGGGCAGGAAAGATGGAGACACGTTGGCTCTTACATACTGATGTTGTATTGGCTATAGCATGACACGTGCCCTTGTTGACCGTCCTAGGGGTGGGTCCTAGTCCCCTGATGCTTGGAAGTGGAGGGAACCAAGTGTTGGTATTTGGTCATTTGTCTACTATACTTGGGTCTCACTCTGTACACATGAGTAACCAGAGAGCCCCTTTAACAGATTCCAACACAACCATTTGTAGGTCACTTACCGATTTCCCACCTTTTCAATTTATTTAATTTCTTCGTAAGAGACTTATTGGGGTGTGTTAAACATTGTTACACATCCCTCTGACCATCTTTTGTAAAATGTCAGTACACATCCGTGGAAAATAATCAGAAAGTGCATAGAGACTCTGGGCAGGTGTCCCCAAAAGAGAAGGAGGCCCGAGGAAGGGGCACGTTGGGGAAGGTAGCCAGAGATTTGGTAGCTGGGTGTGGCTTCTCCTTTTCTTTGCTGACTCACAAAAACCATGAATATTCTACTTTTCCTCCAGTTTTTTGGTTCTCCTGGTAGTTATCAGCCATTTCTATGCTCATCCAGCCCACCCCCTTCCATTGGGAAGGTAATCAGATTCCAGAAAAAAGAGTCCTGCAACCACTCCTTCCCCATGTATTTGGTCACTGGCCCACGGGGGACCAGCGACCAGATTCATGTTAGTCAGAGGACATCTCACCTGGGGTCAGAGAGGGACAACCCAACTTCCATAGTCAAGGTCATAGGTATTCACTGGGCACTGACTATGTGTCACCATTTTTCTAGGGGTCTTAAAAGGGGAAGAGCCACTGTGGCTGTTGGGAAATTTAAAATTTACAATAACATCTTAGTTATCTTGAATCTCGAAAAAAATGTAAAGCTTTAAACAGTCCAGTGAAAGTACACTTAAGTACAATTTTAATTGAGCATTTTATATGATTCTATTTTCTCTCTCTTCTTACATTGAAATTATACTTCAACACATTCTTAAATGGTTGCCCTAGAGTTTGCGATATGCATTTGCAACTAATCTAAATATATTTTCTTTAAATTTTTTTTAATGTGTATTTATTTTTGAGAGAGATAGAATGCGAGTGGGTTAGGGGCAGAAAGAGAGGGAGATACGGAATCTGAAACAGGCTCCAGGCTCCGAGCTGTCAGCACAGAGCCCGACGTGGGGCTCGAACTCGTGAGCTGTGAGATCATGACCTGAGCCGAAGTCAGATGCTCAACCAACTGAGCCACCCAGGCGCCCCTCTAAATATATTTTCTTATAATACTGTATTACTTTATGAGTAGTGCAGGTGACTTTATAACAGAGTGCTCTCAATTCCTTCTTCCCATCCCTTGAAATATCCTTTCATAGGCTATAATCACTAAAACATTGGTACTGTTATGACTTTGAACAAGAATTCAGAGATGAATTAAGAATAAGAAAAAAAAAGGTGCCTGTGTGGCTCAGTGGGTTGAATGTCTGACTTTTGATTTCATCTCAGGTCATGAGCTTGTGGTTTGCGAGATTGAGGCCAGCATTGCGCTTTGCACAGAGCCCGCTTGGGATTCTCTCAAAATACATACATACATACATACATACATACATACTAAGAAAAAAAGAATAAGAGAAAGAAAGCTTTTATTTTACTTTTGTTTATTCTTTCTCATAACGTTCTTCCTTTCTTTGCATATAGATCCGAGTTTCTCTGCCCTTTTCTCTTTGAAGAATTTCTTTTACCATTTTTTGCAGGGCAGTGCTGTTGGTGCTGCATTTTGTTTGTTTTAGAAAATATTTCCTTTCACTTTTGAAGGATAGACTCGCTGGATTCTGGTTTTTTTTTTTTTTTTTTTTATTTATTTATTTTTGGGACAGAGAGAGACAGAGCATGAACGCGGGAGGGGCAGAGAGAGAGGGAGACACAGAATCGGAAACAGGCTCCAGGCTCCGAGCCATCAGCCCAGAGCCCGACGCGGGGCTCGAACTCACGGACCGCGAGATCGTGACCTGGCTGAAGTCGGACGCTTAACCGACTGCGCCACCCAGGCGCCCCATGGATTGCGGGTTTTAGGTTGGTGGTGCTTTTCTTTCAATACTTTAAAATTTTCACTCCACTCTCTTCTTGCTTGCATGGTTTCTGATAAGAAGTCTGTGATAATTCTTATACTTGTTCCTATATACGTAACGTGTGTCCATTACCCACCTCCCCTACATCTTTCTAGATTTCCTCTTTGTCTCGGTTTTCTGCACATTGACTATGATATACTTTGTATAGATTGTTTTGATATTTATCCTGCTTGGTGTTCTCTGTGTGCTCTGTTTGGTAGCGTTAATGTTGGAAAATTCTCTGCCTTTATTACTTCCAATAGATATAGACACGCATATATATGTATTTTTTTATATTTTTAATTTTGGAAAATTCTCTGCCTTTATTACTTCAAATATATATATGTATTTTTTTTTCCTGGCCCATTCTTTCTTTCTTATTCATCTGGCATTTCAATGATACCTTTTGAAATTGTTCTAGAGTTCTTGGATATTCTTTTGTGTTTTAAATTCTTTTTTCGCTTTGCATTTCAGTTAAGGAAATTTCTATTGTCTTCAGTCTTACTGATTCTTTCCTCGGCCATGTCTAGTCTACCGAGGAACCCCTCAAAGACATTTTTGCTGCAGCGTTTTTGATTTCTAGCATCTCCTTGTGATTCGCTCTCAGAGTGGCCATCCCTCTGCTTGCATGGGCCTTCTCTTCTTACGTGTTGTCTGCTTTTTCCATTAGAACCCTTAACATTTAATCACAGTTACTTAAAATTCCCTGTCTGGTAATTCTTAAATCTGTTTCATATCTGAGTGTGTTTCTGATTCTTGTTTTGCCTCTTCCTACTTTTTTTTTCTTGCCTTTTAGCATACCTTGTAATTTTTGTCTGAAAGCCAGACATGATGTGTTGGGTAATAGGAACTGAGCTACACGGGCCCTTGGTGTGAGGTTTTGTGTTGATCTTGCTAGGAATCGGGTTGTGTTTAATGTTTGCTATAGCTGTACGGACCAGACGCTTAAAATTCCTCTTTCAAATTCCTTATTTTTGTCTCCCCTGTTGTCTTTGGCTCTCCCTGGAGACTCCTCCACGTAGAATCTGTGTCCTGAGCTCTTTCGGTTCTAATCCACCATTAGTGGGCGATACCGGATCCCTGGTGGTGTGGTAGTAACAAGTGGGGAAGGGAAGTGTTCTACAACGTTCTGAATGGATTTCAGTCCTTTGGTTGGCCTGTGTTCCTGGGCTGTGGCTGTCACAAGTGTTTCTTAGGTGAGACGGTGAGGCCAGAGGGGCCGGAGATGGGACAGGCTCTGGGCTTTCCTCCTGGAGACTAGGCCTTTGTTATGGAGGCTGCCGTGGGTTATTTAAAAATGGTGACCTTTCCCTCCCCCTCTGTCAAACCCATAGGATCTTTCTCAGCTTTTCACCATGATAATAGTTCCTAGAAGTAAAGCCCACAAGAGCATAGGATGCCCAAGATTACGGCCCCCAGGAGCCTCTCACTCTCCTCCTTGTCCACATTCAACTTTCAACAGTTGGTCAGAGTTACCACTGAGATACTCCTACCAGTTTATGGCTGCAGCAGCTTTGGGTCTGGGTGTACTGACTTACCTTGTTACCTGGCTGTGACTTTCTGGATTTGTCTGTCTCTCCAGCTTTGGGGGGGTGATGGTTTGCCCTGTGACCTCAGTTCTCTAATGGGTCTCAGAGACGTCATTGGTTTTCAGTGGGTTCACTTTTTTTTTCTTTCACGTTGTGAGCATGGGAGTGACAACTTCCAAGCTCTTCACACGTTGGAATAGAAACTGGAAGTCCCTTGAATGCAATTTTCAGCCCAAAAAGGGACAACACAGAAGGTATAGGAAAACATGTGGCCCTACCTCATTCTTTTTTTTTTTTTTTTAATTTTTTTTTCAACGTTTATTTATTTTTGGGACAGAGAGAGACAGAGCATGAACGGGGGAGGGGCAGAGAGAGAGGGAGACACAGAATGTGAAACAGGCTCCAGGCTCTGAGCCATCAGCCCAGAGCCCGACGCGGGGCTCGAACTCACGGACTGCGAGATCGTGACCTGGTTGAAGTCGGACGCTTAACCGACTGCGCCACCCAGGCGCCCCCCCTACCTCATTCTTGTAGACACATAAATATATAGAACAGATATATGTATGTATATGTGCGTGTATCTGTAGGTAAAGGACGAAAAGGACACACACCAAAGGGCTAGCAGTAGTTGTCTCAGGGGACTGGGGTAGAAAGGGACCGGGAATTGCCCCCTTTATGCTTCACAACGGATGACTTAAAACAAGCAGGTACTACTTCACTGAAACCGTTAAAAAACAACCGCATTTGGCAGCATGGAAGAAGCAAAGGGCCACAGTTCCAAGGAAAACAAACAGGATAGACTGGGTTAGTGACTAGAAAAACTGAAGGCTGCAGGTGACACTGGGCAGCGAATGACAATGCTAACGAGTTGCTTGTGCGGACCGCTCATTACCAGGCAAGCCCTCAGCAAGGGGTTTTGTGTTCGTTTTCAATGTAATCAGTGCAGCGGTCTTCCTGTGCCCCTTGGCTGACGACGATCTCGAAGCTTCTGCTTCTGAAGGAATGCGTCCCAGGTCTCAACAGCTAGAAGAGCGACTGAGCTGATACGAGAACACAGTGTAGCGCCCTGTAGGGGGCGCTCCAAGGACCGCTTCTGAGCAACAAGCTGGGGAAGGGGGAGAAAACGGAAGGGCTCAAACAAGACGTCCAGTTGGCTGGGGCAACTGGTTCCTTTAGCACAGGGGCTGAGAATTTCCTACTTAAAGAAAAGGCATGCGTGCTGAGAGGATACAAGGCAGTTTCCATCTGAGCACTAGCTGTGTAACACGAGACCCTGGGATCCCATGCAAGTTGTCACGTCTCCGTCCCGGACAAGGAGCCGAACAACAATCCTCTGCCATCTGCGGAGGAGCGAGGAGGCAGCCCAGGTGGGGCTCCGAGGTGGGCACCCGGGCCGTAGGTCAGTCCTTACCAAGTGTGGACCGGGGACCAGCAGCATGCCTGGGAACCGGTGAGAAAGCACTTTCTAGAATCCTGCCCCGCCCCCAGGCCAGTCAAAGTAGAAGCTCTGGGGGCGGAGCCCAGTGAGCTGTGTTTTGATTGGTCTTCCAGGTGATTCTGATGCAGGCTCACATAGGAGCACCATGGTGAGAACCCCTGCTGGTCATGGATAAGAACTGGCAAAGTAGGGGTGCTGGGTGGCTCAGTCGGTTGAGTTTCCCACTTCGGCGCAGGTCATGATCTCACGTTGGTGAGTTCAAGCCCCGCGTGGGGCTCTGTGCTGACAGCTCGGAGCCTGGAACCTGCTTCGGAGTCTGTGTCTCCCTCTCTCTCTCTGCCCCTCCCCCCATGCACTCTCTCTCAAAAATAAATAAACGTTAAAAAAAAAAAAAAGGGACTAGCGTGAAGTCATCTTTAGCCTCTGCAAGGGACACAGAAGAAGGAAAAGCCAGACTCTGCTCCTGGTAAGAAGACACACGTGTCCGTTTAATTGGTGTCCGGGAGAAGCCTTTGGGCTTGGTCTTTTCTCCATTTTAACTTCTTTCTTTAGCTTTGGCAAGCTGGGAGTCTTTTATGATACACTATATATAAAACTGTACATGTTATATATGTATAGTTATAAATATAGTTGTTATATATGTGCATGCTATACATATAGTACGTCATATATAGAAGTACAATATAAAAAATACACAGTACATGTTAATATCTATTATAGTACATTATATATATAATGTGTATATATAATCACAAAAGAGTCACATTCTTCCAAAACTAAAGAAAAGGCTAAAGATAAATACAGAATATGCACGTATAGCTCTCCAATGGCTTTTTCAGACGGTTGGCTGATGCTTCTATCACGGGTGCATTGCATTGCCCGTCTCACCACATCTGCAACAACACTGGGGATTTTATGCTCAATTTTTATGCCACAGGAAGTTTTCTTCTGCTATTTTCTCTCATATTTATTTGCTCCACAGTGGAGTTGAATATTTTCCACTGTTGATTTATGACAGTTCATTTTAAACTGCATGCTTTGTGCTTTTTGTCAGTTTGTGTCAGTTTTAGCTATTTAAGATTAACCACATGTATTTCATTTTTACTACATATATTTTTACTGGGAGGTGCTAGCTTGTTTCCTTTGTGAGATCTATTCCTTTAGGCTTACACATTTCCTCTCTTTGGTGTGTTTAACTCATATTCGGTTCAGGTTTTGTTTTTTTTTTTAAGTTTATTGCTGTTTTATTTTTAAATATTTACTGTTTTAATCTATTAATTTAGTTTTCAGTTTCTCTACCTTCATGGCTCTTGTTTTGACAAGTAAGTAATATCTTGGAAACATGCAACTAAAAAGCATGCAAAGTGTTCTTTATTTAAGCAAATCCTTCAAAAAATAAATACTTTTGCAATGCAAATAATCTCCCCTCATCTGTGTGATTTCCAGGTTTGGATATTTCTTATGGCATTTTCACACTTACAATAGGTGTGGGTGAAGAGGCGGCCCTGGATGTTAGAATCCGCCTTGCCTCAGCCACCTGGGCTCAAATGCGGATCCCGGTGATTTCCCCCTTGACCGTGTAGAGCTAAGATCTTGAATGTGTCGCACCTCGGCAACATCGATGGGCCATAAAAAAATGCAAGGTATGAGTCTGTTTTCCCGGCCAGGTGCTGGCTGCTGTGGGGTGAACAAAGTCACCCCAATACAGGAAGGTCCTGCCCTAAGGACATCACTGTCATTTTTTCTGGTTCTCAACCCTAGTCCATACACTGCCTAAGAAGCTGTAAGCATTTGGAGGACATTTGGCCCATGACACTGGCATGGCACTGAACGTGACTGAGAATTCAGAGAGCAGACGCCGTGGGAATGGAGAACGCTAGAGGCTGACATTCCCACCCATGTGTCAAGGAAGCAGAACCCCTCCGTTCCCCCCTTTCCTACTCCCGTTGACCCTAACACACGCCCACAAAGCCAGCTTGCACTTATGGGCAGAGGGCATGGCATATCTCACTTGAAGCAGCTGTTCTGAATGGAGCCCACGGAAGAATGTGTTATTGGACGCACACATCCTCAGATGCCCAGAGACCACAAAGCCCCCCATCAGCCATGGATGGGGAGAGGACCTCCGCTAGCATTTCCCTCTTGGCTTTCTTCCTTCTGCGGGAGGAAAGAGAAAGCCCCCCACCATTAAATGGAGGTTGTCCCCTGCAGCCCCTTTATCAGCTACAGCTAACTGGGCAAGGCTCAGATATTTAAATTCCTCTTGGACCCATTGCTGGGGCCTGTGGAAGAGAAGTTCAGTCAAGACCGTGAGCACTTCATGGGTGTGTGAAGCAGCTGGGATGTGTGGGGAGCCAGACTGGACTGGGTTGGGAGGCAGCCACCAGAGCCATGGGATGCATTCCCCATCCTCAGGGGCTTATGGTAAAGTTGGGAAGACCGCAATCAGATGGGGGGCAGTTTCACCTCTCAGGGTCTTACAATTTATTTGGGAGGACGAAAATAATACAGGGGAGATGTCTTCAAGACAATACAAATGGGTGATGTGCAGTGTGGGATGCACAGATTTTAAGGGTTTGGTCATTCAGAAACAGGTGGGGAATTCACTGGGGTCGTGTTTATTACTCATAGTTTACAAAAAGGAAAGTTTGGTAGTCCTAGGTCTCCTTCCCTCTACTTGCCTTCTTGACACGGGCTCCAGCTGGCAATACGACCCAAGGTGTGGGGAGGGACAGTTAAACGATGCTTAAAAATATCTGCTAAAAGGAAGTTGGACTCAGCAGCACTAAGGGTCCGAGTGCCTTGGAAATATGCCACGGGCTCATGAGGTCTCCTTTTTCTTCCTTCCCGTCCTATTGCAGAGTCTGCGTCCCTCCTCCCTCCCCCTCCAACAGACCCATCTTGAGTGGAACCCTGTAGGACCGAAGAACTGATACCTGAAAGGAAGCCGGAGTGGAAGTCAAGAAAACACAAGGATTGGAGGAAGCTCAGGGCCCGGGTCGGGGGCAGTGGGGGGGTGGGGGAGGGCAGAAGCAGAGAGAACTTCCAGAAGGGAGAGATTTTCCTTTATGGCTGTGGACAGGGCAACCACCGGGGCTGTGGAGGGCCAAGAATGAGGCTCCCTGCCAATGGAGGCAGAGATGAGGAGGTGAATCCACTTGTACTCCGGGGACCCCTGAATTCTGAGTTGGGATGATATTCCAACTTGAACAGGAAGCACGGAACTGGGCGAAGCCAGTGGCCGTGTCAGGCAACTTAGCCGAGGGTTGGTTGGCAAAAGACCGAGAACAGAGAACAGCAACCCCGGAGAGCCGGGCGCTGGCCTGGAACCGACAGCTCCTGTCGAATGCAAACCATGTCACAGGCCACTGACACCGGACACGCCAGGAGGGCTCAGGGCAAAACCAAGACCCCTCTGTAATGTCTGAGCTCGGAAACAAGAATGTTGTCAAGGCACAGGACTGCAGACATCCGTGCAAGTGGCCGCTGCTTCTCTGCCAGTGATACACTTGGCCTCACTTCCTTCCCCTCACCTTTCGAATGAGATTTAGTGAAACGTCCAGCCAGAATTACCCCTGCTTCCTCGCGGCTTCTGGTCCAGAGGTCCAGAGCAAAGCCTGCTTCACTGAGCCCTCCCCCAAATCAGGTAACACGGTCCAAACCCTCAAAGTCCCTTTTGACACCCTTTCAGTGAGATGCCTTGCACATCCCCCCACGGTGTTTTCCTTTGTTGCAAAGAGTTATGGAACCCAACTTTGATCAGGGGAGCGCCTGATGGTCTCTGGCTGGAAGGTGCTGACGGGCCACCTTCCGCCATTATGGGTTCAGCACTGGGGGTGCCCGGTCACTGACTGGTTCAGCCCATAGTAGCTGCAAGTCCCCATTGACTTGGATCTAGCTGGAAAAGACCAGCACACGGGCGATTCCTGTGCATACGGTAAGTGCTCTGGTGGGGTGAGTGAGGGAGACAGGGCTGCCCAGAGGAGGGCCCTCTAACCCTTGAGTAGGGGCACCCGGGTGGATCAGTCGGCTGAGCATCCGACTTCGGCTCAGGTCATGATCTCCCGGTTCCTGGGTTCGAGCCGCCCCACGTTGGGCTCCGTGCCAACAGCTCGGAGCCTGGAGCCTGCTTCCCAGTGTGTCTCCCTCTCTCTCTGCCCCTCCCCCACTCACGCTCTCTCTCAATAATAAACAGTAAGAAAAATTGAAAGAAAAAAAAAAAAAAGCTTGAGTAGGAAGCTCAGGACAGGAGGGTGGGAAGAGGCTGGCGTGGCCAGGGGTCAGTGCGTGCCTGAGCCTGAGGCACAGGCGAGCTTTGCAGTGACCGGGGCTGTGCGAGCACTGCCAACTGGAACACGAGACTGCTGACCTCAAGGATGAGGAGACCGAGCCGGAAGCAGCAAAGGTGTCTGGGGTAAAGGCCACGGCAGCCGTAGCCAGAATGCAACGTAACTGAGATGTCTCAGTGCCTCGGTTTTCTCATCTGCAAAGTGGGAGTAGAAACTCTTAGCCCGCAGGGCACTGTGTTAAACAAGACCTTGCATGGAAATCACTTAGCACAAGGCGTGGCTCCTGGGAGGTGTTCATACACGGCTATGCTTAGTTTCTCATTCAAGTCTTACACAGAGGGAGGTCCGTTCTTGTGTTACTTGCTTTTCTACTACTTTGGCGGGGGACCTATGGTGGCTTCCTTCCACACTCCTCAATTCTCTCCTCGTCATTTTTGGTATGAGGACCAAAGCTCACACTTCCTTCCCTCCCGAGGTACCCCCTTTTCTCCCTGGCTGGTCTGTGCAGCATTATCTGGGGACGGGGAGAGCCCCGCCTTGCAGGAAATGGATTTAGAGCTTCTGCAGCTCCCCTGGGGCAGATTATCAGAGGCCTGAGCCTGCTTGCTTTTGGGTCACTCCCCCAGAGGAGGTGGCCCTGGGAAGTCTCTCTCCAGCAGAAACCTTGCAGACCTGGTATTTCTCCTTCTGACTTTTCCCCCAACACCCCTGGCCCCGTCTGCTCGGGCACCTGGGCCCATGGTCTTCTAGGTGGGTGTCCCACCCACCCGATAAGGGTGACGGCCAGAGGTAGTCTGTAAGCAAGGGAGACGTTAGTGTCAGGGGGTCCCTGCGGGGTGGCGCTGGGGATGTTGGAAAGGGACCGGAGATTGTCTTCATCCCCGACCCAGGGATGCAGTCTTCCCCCACCTGCTCAGATTCTCAGCGTCCTCCTCTCTCCCCGCGTCTGTCCTCCTTGGGTCTTGTAGGCGCTTCTGTCGGCCAGGCCAGGCTACAGGGAAGGAACGCACACTTCATTGTTTTCTCGCGTCTCCTGGTCAGCCCAGTGCAGGTGTCGATGGTGCCGGCTCTATCACCCTATGGGGACTTTCCTACCGGGCCTCGGACCTCGTCCCTCACATGCAGGAGGAAATGACTGCTCACCGCCCAAGAGCGCACTGCTTCTGAGGAAGCTGCATTGATGCCAAAGGTCGGTGCTAGGTTGATAAAACTTACTGGGGAAGGACGTCCAGCCGTATGGCTTGTCTGCGTATGTGGAACTCACAGTTTCAATTTCAAATTGTGAAGTTATGGGGCGCCTGGGTGGCTCAGTCAGTTACGCCTCTGACTCGATTTCAGCTCAGGTCATGCTCTCACAGTTTGTGGGTTCGAGCCCCACGTGGGGCTCTGGGATTTTCTCTCTGTCTGTCTCTCTGTTCCTCTCTGTGCACATGCTCTCTCTCTCTCAAAATAAGTAAATAAACTTAAAAGAAAAATTGTAAAATTGTAGACAAGCTAGAAAGGGGCAGTTAGAAAACCATGCGCTAGACCCCCCTTCACCCTGTCTGTCTTTATAGAAAGACAGAACCTCCAAGAAAAAAAAAAATTGAAATTTGCTGGAGCTTGTTTAAGCATAAAAGGAGAATGTTTTCTGAGATTGAGGGGGAAGACGTGGAAGCCAGTGGCAGTGCAGCGGGCCCCATCCCGGCCTCAGGAACAGGGGACACCCAGGCTGTCTGTCCATCTTTCTGCCTGCCCTGCTTCCCAGGCTACATCATGGCTCATGCCTCCCCTCAGCAGCCTGGTTTTACGTCCTCCGGAGACGCCAGAAATCTATTAGCATCCCCCGGGGGAGGCAGTGCTCTACCTAGAGGACTTCTCTGGAAGCACTGGTCACCACGGGAGCAAGTGCTCCTGGCCTGACCCGGAGCACCTGCTCATGACCTCTGCCTGGAGCTTCAGGGCTACGCCCCCGGGACTCGGGGAAGTGGTCCTTTCCTTCCTTCCTGCTGTTCTCATTCTTTGGGTGTTTGAAGATCATTCTTTCATCTCGTGTTAGTATTTCTCCTGCAGGCCAGAGAGCTCCTTGCTCTCTTAGGAGGCTGAATTGGGCCCTCCGGGTGTGGTCAGAGTGGCAGGGTGCTTATTTCAGGACTCATTCCGATAACTCTCAGGCCCCACCTCACACCTGGGCATCAGGACTCTGGGGGTGGGGCCCGGTAAGCTGTGTTTCACCAGCCCTCTTCTGGGTGATTCTGGTACCCTACTGGGTTTGAGGACCACCGTCCTAAGAGCTTGGACTTTTGGGGCCCGAAATCCAGGACGAGTTGCTATTTCCCCCCGCTGTTTTCTGCCATGTAGTGTATCTTTACTGAGGCCATAAAGGATAGACTCGGCTACTGGCTCTGGGTTAGGGGTTGGGGGGAGGGGAATGGAGGGAGAAAAAACATCCATACGCAGGGGTCTCGCAATGTTACCCAGCCACGAACGAACCAGTCTGAGGACCTGGCAAAGCTCTGGAAGGGCTCGGGGTTCGTGCCTGGCCCTGGCCGGAGCATGGGGCGCTGATCAGGGCTGCTGTTCTGCTGGGGACTGGGTGGGGGTGAGGTGGCTGTCCTCAGGCCTGTCCCAGCAAGCAGGCTTCACCTCTTGGTGATTTGCCTGCACCTTCTGAGAGCCGCTGGGCGCAGGCCCTACCACGGACAGGTGTTGACAGGTGCGCAGGCCCTGTGTCACCAGAAGCTGGCCTGTGGGGGTACGTCACGCCTCTCAAAGGTTGTGGGGCCACAAGAAGGGAAGGGTACTGTCGCTGAGATGCTGAGGGTGTGGGGACCATGGGCAGGCGGGGAACTTCTGCTTGAGGACCAGCGACCTCTTACCCCCCCTCACCTCATCGGCTCATCTAACTCCTGTCGGTGCTGCTGGGAGTGTGGCCGTGAACACCCCAGATCTTGGGCAAGTTACTCAGGGTTTCCAAGCCTCAGTGTCCCCATCTGTAAATGGGGTCTGTAACAGTGCCTGTCTTTCAGAGTCAGGAGGCTTCACAGAAAGAGAGAGGGGGATGCTCCATAAATCCAGATGATACAGCCAAGGACATCAGCTCTTACAGAAGCCCTTGCTGACCCCACAGGCCAGGCTGGGTGCCACCTCGGGACTCCCTGGGTGCTCTCCTCCCGGAGGGCAGTGGTCACACACACAGCCACTCTGTTTGTGTGCTGTGTTTTCTCCCCTGGACCCAGGGTTCCTGATGACAGAGATGGCCTTTCCTCTCTGTCCCTGTGTGTCGAGCACGCGATTTGGCCACAGCATGTGGAGCTTTGACCACTGAGCAACTGACATGACCGGATCCAGGTACCAGATCTCATCTCTGGGCCCTTCCCATCCTCTTGGTGGCCACATGCCTCCCCCATGCTGCGTGAGGCCACAGGGAGGTCCGTTTGTCCCCCAAACCTATGCCCTGTGTCCACTCCTCGTGTCTCCCCCATCACAGAGCTAACTCTGGTCCTTTTCAGAGTGGAGGAAAAGTCACAGGGGTGGGGGTGGGGGAAGGTCAGGCACAGGGAGGGCTTGGGCCATAATTCCCATGCAGAGCGACAAGAGCCTGGAACACAGCAGCCGGAAGTGAGGATGGGTAGGGGTGGGTGGGCAGCAGGGCGATGGGCAGTGGGCAACGTGACGTAGTAAGTGACCCCAATTGTAAGAGAACCTCTGGGTGTGGGGCTTAGGCCTTGGTTTCAATAAACTTCCCGGGAGGATCTAATGTGTAACCAAGGCAGAAAAGTCCTTAATGCTGGATTTCCCCGCATAAGCTGCAGGGGGAGGAAATATCTCTGTGGTTTGTGGGTTCAGAGACGGGGGGCTTCCTTTCACCCGTGGGAATGAATAGCCTGTAGCGGCTGCACCCGTGTCCGTGCCCTTGCACGTGTTTTCAGTGACTGCACACAGAGTCCATTGTGGCAAAAAGGAGTATTACCGGCTGTAATTAAAACATTAGCAGCACCTTGACATTATTTTCATGCTTATGAATAATTTATTTTTTTATCTTAATGTTGCATTAACGCTGCTGTGCGTGTCATTACCTTCCCTTTCGCTTCGAGGAGAAATTATTGCAAAATTCTTGAGCTGCCCAGAGGGCCCTGTGGTTCTCACAACTGGGACTGCAGACAGGGAGCTCTGAGGGGGAACGAGTCTGACTGCAGGGTCTTTATCTGGGAGGAGCTTGGCTGGTGGGGGTAGGACAGAAGGGGTGGTTAATTAGACAACACGGGCCGGTGAAAATAATCCTTGAAACGAGTTGAATATGGTGTGCAAGGTTTAATGCCCTTGTGAAACCCAAGATGTTGACCAATCCAAGATATTTCAGTCTCAAAATCTGGGCTTGATTGTACCTTCCAAGTTCTGGATGGCCTTCAGTTTGTATTCTTTCCCTGCTCTTTCCAGCCTTGTGTTGGGGATCCATTTGTCTTCGGTTGGCTCCCTAAACTAGGAAAAAAAGAAGAAAAAAAAGCCCTTTTTTGGTGATTTTGGGGGTAAAACATAGCCCTTAAGAAGCTGGAAATCTTGTATGGAGGAACAGACATCAATTACAAAGTTAAAAGTAGGAGGATAGAAAAAAGGTTAGAAGCATGGAGGAAGGATATCTAATCTAAACTAAGGGGTGCTGGCATCTGTAAAGTTTTCTCAAAGGAGGTGACATTTTCTGTGGGTTTTGAAGGATGAATAGGAGTTTTCAGGAAGTAGGCAGGGGATAGTGGTCCTGAAGAAAGGCAGAGGAAAGAAATTGTGTTGCGTTTCTTCCAGATTCCAGAGAATGGGCTGCCAGGAGTGAGAAGAAGCTAAGAAGACAGCTTAGTCTCACTTCATAGTGTTGGAGGCATAGCCTTGAGACCAGTTGGGTGCTATTTACTCTTTCCTCTTGGGGTGGGAGCATGGCCACTTAGTAGAAAGAATTTAGACTTTGGGGCTAGGGAGAACGGGCACCGAATCCTGGCTCTGCGTTTGCCAGCAGTGAGGTCCTGGCATGTGACTTTTCTTCTCTGAGCCTCCGTTTCTTCCTCTTGCTTGCAGTTGATAATGGCCTTGGTGCCAGAAACCAAAGAGTCATTTCAGAAGCCAGGCTCACCCTGTGGGATGGTGCGTGTGTATGCACCGGCAAGGACGGTGGGGGGAGGATGATGGGGAAAGGCAGCTTTGTGAACTGAGCTGTCGGTCAGCGGGAGGAGGGGGCTCAATTCTTTAAAACTTGTCTAAATTGGGGTAGAGTTGACATACAATGTTATATTAGTTTCAGGTGTACAACATAGTGAATCGAGAAGTCTGTATATTACACAATGCTGGCCACTGATAACTGTACTTACCGGCTGTCACCACACGAAGTTATTACAATGTTATTGACTCTGCCCATGCTGTACATTTGATCCCTGTGACTTATTTCTTTTATAACTGGAAGCTTGTACCCGTAAACCCCTTCACCTATTTTTGCCCCCTCTCCCCTCCCCCCGGAAACCACCAGTTCGTTCTCTGTATTTATGAATCTGTTTCTACTTTTGTGGTCGTTTTGTTTTTTTAGATCCCGCATGTACGTGAAATCATACGGGATTTGTTTTTCTTTGTCTGGTTTGTTTCACTTAGCATAATGCCGTCTAGGTCCATCCACGTTCTCGTGAACGGCAAGGTTTCATTCTCCTTTATGGCTGAATAATATTCCACTGACTGCATACACCATCTTTTCGTTATCCACCCGTCCATCAAGGGACACTTCGGTTGCTTCCGTATCTTGGCTATTGTAAGTAACGCTGCAATAACCACAGGGGTGCAGATATCTTTTTTTTTTTTTTCAACGTTTATTTATTTTTGGGACAGAGAGAGACAGAGCATGAACGGGGGAGGGGCAGAGAGAGAGAGAGAGACACAGAATCGGAAACAGGCTCCAGGCTCTGAGCCATCAGCCCAGAGCCCGACGCGGGGCTCGAACTCACGGACCGCGAGATCGTGACCTGGCTGAAGTCGGATGCTTAACCGACTGCGCCACCCAGGCGCCCCCAGATATCTTTTCAACTTAGTGTTTTTGTTTTCTTTGGGCAGATACCCCGAAGTGGAATTGCTAGATCATATGGTGATCCTATTTTTAGTTTTTTGAGCTCTCTTCATGCTCTTTTCCACAGTGGCCGCACCGGTTTGCATTCTTACTAACAGAGCACCAGGGTTCCCTTTCCTCCCCATCCTTGCCAACACTTGTTTTTGTGTTGCCAATTTTAGCCCTTCTGACAGGTGTGAGGTGGTAGTGTGGTTTTGCTTTGTGTTTCCCTGATGATGAGTGACGTGAGCGTATTTCCATGTGGGATCTGAGACTCTCACAAGCTTTCCTCTGAGGGAAGGACATCGTCAGGGAGACAAGCCAGGGGTCAGAACCCCAGGGTCAAAGAGGGAAAGGGTCACCATCAGGATGGCTTGTATGTGGTCAGCACAATAGCACTGCCAGGAGCTATTCTAAACTCGACATACGTGCTCTCATCTAACCCTCACGTCCGTCCTACCAGATAGAAGCCGTTTGTTTTTGGGGCGTCTGGGTGGCTCAGTCGGTTAAGCGTCCGACTTCGGCTCGGGTCGTGATCTCACGGTCCGTGGGTTCGAGCCCCACGTTGGACCTCTGTGCTGACAGCTCAGAGCCTGGAGCTTGCATCAGATTCTATGTCTCCCTCTCTCTCTGCCCCTCCCTCTGTGCTCTGTCTCTCTCTCAAAAATAAATAAAATGTAAAAAAAAAAAAAAGAAGCTATTTGTTTTCTTATTGTGGCAAAATACATATAACATCAAATTTGCCATTTTAACCATTTTCAAGTGGTTAGTTCTAGTACAGTTACACTGTTGTACAACCATACCACCACGCGTCTCTAGAACTTTCTCTCTTCCCCACGGAAACTC
Source organism: Herpailurus yagouaroundi (assembly GCF_014898765.1). Classification (NCBI taxonomy): domain Eukaryota; kingdom Metazoa; phylum Chordata; class Mammalia; order Carnivora; family Felidae; genus Herpailurus; species Herpailurus yagouaroundi. Next base: position 8,572,097 of record NW_024412395.1, on the reverse strand, counting down.
TGCACCCGTTAATTAAGCAACAACTCCCCACCCCTCCCCCGGCCCCTGGGAACCACTCTTCCACTTCCCGCCTCTATGAATTTGACTACTCTTGGTATAAATGGGATCCTATAGTCTTTTCCCTTGGCGACTGGCTTATTTTACGTAGTGCAATGTCTTCAAGTTTCATCCGTGTGGGAGCTATTTTAGTCTCTATTATAAAGGTTGAGAAATTTGTTTTTGGAGAGGGGCAGAGGAAGGGGTGAGATCTGAGCGCAGGCAGCCCAAGTCCAGAACCTAAGCTCACGCCTTGCCAGCCGGCAGGGGCGAAAGCACCGACAATGCTTCTGGAAGGGCGGCCTCGCTGACGCTGTGTGTTCTGAACCGGGGCCGGGAGACGCCAGGCCCCTCTGCTAGCTGCTCACGTGGATCCGTCAGGAACTGGGGTGTCTTCTGGCCTTGGCTGCTGCCTGTGACTTTTCTCAGCTTTGCTCTTGCCTGCCGCGAGCCTCGTCCGGATGTGTGTTCTGCAGCCGGGGCTCATTTCCAAGGCTGCATGAGAAACTAATCAGAGGCCCTCAGGGCAGAGTAACAGGGAGTGTCGTAGGAGGTCAGAACCCAGAGGGTCATCGAGGCTGGGGGTGAGGGGCCAGGGAAGGCTTCCTGTAGGAGGAGGGGAGGCCAGAGAGTGACTTTGAAGGACGGGAGGATTTGCAGACCGGCTCAGGATGTAATTATGCCAGAGAAAGGCATCAATTCCCCAAGTAAAGTAAAAGCTAATTGAAATGTCAGCAACGTCACCTGTGTTCTCTCCCGAAGCCAGGATCCTCTACGCCTCCTAAGAGCCCTGCCGGAAACTATTGCCAAGAAGTGTTTTCTTTAATTGGACAAGGCGCTGATTTAGACAATGCCTCTCCAGTGTGGATTAAAGAACAAACGTAAATTACTTAATTGTGGTTGGCGTGGCGAAGCAAATGCTTCCGAGGGGGCTGCTGGGGGAATTGGAATTTCTCTTCCCCCCATTTGGCTCATCCAATAAAAAAAATCAAACCTCATCAAGGCCTTAACCTGCGGGGGCCGGGGCTGTGACAAGGGACTCCCCAGCAAGCTCCCAGGAACCCCACGAGGTCAGAAAACCTCCCTGACCTTCTAGAAGCAGAGAGGAGAGGAGGGCTTATCCTCATTGCCGGGACTTAGGACACGGTGCTGAGTCTGGGGGACCTGGCCTGTTCCCGAACAGGACACCGTGCTGTGAGCGAGCTCCGAGGGGTCTGATGTTGGCCTCGCCCGGAAAATAATGGCCACCGCTCACTGAGCATCTGGTCTATGAGAGACACATTCTCACCACCATCCGTGAAGTAGTGAGGAATTAGCCCCATTAACTGACGAGCAATTTGAGGCTTGGAAAAGGGAAGTAGCCTGACCGAGATTATGCAGCTGGTAAGTGGTGTGGCCAGAATGCGCTCCGGGCCTGTCTGTCCTCCCAACAGGAGGCTCCTCGTTCTTTGTGGATTGGACTGAGTGATGTCTAAGGGCTCCTGGCAGACCACCCTCTGCATCATCTTCTCGGTTTTATGGGTCATGCCTTTGAATTGGCTTCGGGGGCTCGTGGGCACCCGGTCGCCCGTGGTGACACCACGCTGAACAGAATATAGGTTTTCTCTCCCCCACGTTGTTCATCAGCTAGCATGTCATGAGGGCCTGCCATGGGCCAGGAAGGGTACCAAGGTTGTTCACGTCAGTGACCAGCGAACTTTAAAATAAAATCTCAGGGGCGCCTGGGTGGCGCAGTCGGTTAAGCGTCCGACTTCAGCCAGGTCACGATCTCGCGGTCCGTGAGTTCGAGCCCCGCGTCGGGCTCTGGGCTGATGGCTCGGAGCCTGGAGCCTGGAGCCTGTTTCCGATTCTGTGTCTCCCTCTCTCTCTGCCCCTCCCCCGTTCATGCTCTGTCTCTCTCTGTCCCAAAAATAAATAAACGTTGAAAAAAAAAATTAAAAAAAAAAATAAATAAAATAAAATCTCAGAGGCGTATAAATTGGACATTTAAGATCCGCTAAAACATTAGGATCCTAGACCTGGGGAATAGGGTTTACAAGGCAGGAATTAGTTACAAGATGTGATTCCAATAATTAGATCACATTACACAGATCAGGCCCCCATTTCCTACACAATTTTAGTACCTACAGGTTTGGCTGAGAAACCTGTAGGAGCTATAATTTGCTGATGAAGCATCTACAGAAATCGTCTCAAAGTCAAGCCCTATTAGACCTACTTGGCTTAGCGGGATGTGGCCTGAAACAGAGCAGGGACCAGCACATGTGCTGGGGGTGTGCCCTGGGCTAGGCCCTGCAGAGCTCACAGAAGGCGAAGACAAGGGGTCGCTCATGAGCAGTTGGCAGGAGGCCCACTGGGCCAGTGCCTATGGGTCATGGGCATCCTGGACTGAGGATGCTTCTTGGAGGGGATGCATTCAGTCACCGCTGACTCAGCACTCCCCATGGCCAGGGCCCTCTGCCTGGCAGATGGTGTTGCACCCGTGTCCTTTGAGGGTGAGCTCATCGTGTCCAGGGGGCGTCCATCCACGCATTCATTCAGCAGGTGTCACTGAAGATTTGCTGTGTCCCAGGCTGGGGGTAGAGCGGCAGCTAAGACGAACGAAGACAGTCCCTTCTCTCACAGAGCTGACATCTTTGGAGTCTAGTTAGAGAGTTCTGATTTCTGGAATGTTCTTCCTTAGGACAAGCAAATCAGCCTCCCTGGAACTTCCCCACACAGTCCTGATTTGGGTCCTTGGGGTGGCCCAGAGCCATCTTGTCTCTTCTGGAGGCTGAACAGCATTACCATTTCTTCTCTGTCCAGGCTTTTGTGGCCGGATTCTGAGAGCCAGGCATACCCCACGTTGTCGGTGCATGGCCCAACCCCAGCCAGTCCCTTCCTCTTGGCCCAGGGTCCTCGCTGGGCAAAAGCAACCCTCGGTGGCTGCCACATCTCCCTTAGGTCTACCATGCTGCCTTGGGGAAGTGGCTCTTCCTAAACCAGTCAGAGTTGAGCTCACCAGAAAGATTTCATCCGATGGGGGAGGACTGAGGAGGGTAGCGACGAGTTAGGAGGGACAAAGAGAAAGGGGAACAGCTGCTGGTGCCCACCATGCTTCCGTCCGTCCCTTTTGGCTGCCTTCCCGGCCAGGCATGCGAAGGCTTCGCCCACCCAGGTCCAAAGTGTGACACTGGGTTTCCTTGGCATGTGGGTGCCGGCCCTTGTCCCTGGAGCACGAGGTGCTGGAAGCGCCCACCCCACCCTTGAAGAGTCCCCGTCCTGCGAGAAGGCAGAGCTGGAGCAGGTGTCTCTGCAGAGCGGTGAGGGACGGAGCGGGTGAACAGTGCAGCATCGAGGACATGGACGACGGGGCGCTTTGTGCTCCCCCAGGCTTTGGGGACGGCTTCCCCGGGTAGGGAGATGTGTGAGGCATTGACGCAAAGTGGGCAGGGGTCCTGGGCAGAGGCAGGGTGGGAAGAGAAGTCATGGGTGAGGAGGTGACGAGGTTTTGGGGTGATGGTGGAGCCCGGTGCTGACGGCCAAGAAAGAATCCTTGAAGACGTCTTTGGTGCAAAAAGGTGATTTTATTAAAGCACAAGGACATGACCCGTGGGCAGAAAGGGCTGCGCTGGGGTTGTGAAGAGTGACTGCTTATATACTGTGGAGTTGGGGGAGGTAAAGTCAAGAGAAAGGTTCTTAAAGGGATTTTCATGTGCTAAGGACTCATAGATTACTGGAGGCTTAGCTACCGTTAATTTTTTTTTTTTTTTTAACATTTATTTATTTTTGAGAGACGGAGAGAGACAGGGCATGAGCAGGGGAGGGGCAGAGAGAGAGGGAGACACAGAATCCGAAGCAGGATCCAGGCTTCAAGCTGTCAGCACGGAGCCCGACATGGGGCTCGAACGCAGGAACCGCAAGATCATGACCTGAGCCGGAGTCAGACGCTTAACCAACTGAACCACCCAGGCGCCCCGAGGCTCAGCTGTTGTTAAGCTAAGATTGTTTTTCCCTCTAGCAAAGCATTAACATTAAGACAGTAGGGAGTTTCTGGACTGTAGGCTATTGATAAGATTTCCCCCCCCATTTTGTTTTTCTTTTTGTAATTGTGCTAAGATATTTGTAAACTGATAGAGACTCTTATCCGTTTAGCCATTTGTTTTCTGTCCTTTCCTTTGTTTTGGGGCAGCCGGGAGTCCCTGAGGAATACCACTCAGATCTCACTTGGGGGGGGGGGGTGCTTGGCCCTCGGCTTGCCTTATGCTCCCTCCTTAATGGCAGGTGGGTAGGAGCTCTGAGCGGCTTGCCTTATCTCTAGGCTGCAGTGCACGGAGGAACAGGCAGCACCCTGGGTTTTGTTCTGCAAGATTTAAGGAAAGGAGGATAGGTTGGGAATCAGTCAATGGTACTTTGAGTCCTAACTGGGCTTCTACGTAATTCTGAGGCTTTGGGTAAATCAGGAACAAGCCTTCAAACCTCAGTTTCCTTATGTTGCCCTTTGAGCCTTCCCCTGGTTGCTGGCCCCTCCTGGGAGAGGGGAGGGGGGATGAATGCAGGAATGTTGAATGGAGACTTGGGGGGCTGGAATAGGATAGTGTGGTCACACCTTCTCTGCCCCTGAGGGCAGAATACACCCTGCTACTGGGTGTGTCTGGCAGGAGGTGGGACCTGAAAGCCTGCGGTTTTCCCCACCAGGTTCCCGGAGTGGCCCAGGGCTGCCACGGCCCAAGGTCACACAGCCCAAGGTCATCCCTGCCTTGAGCTGGCCCCAAGGTGGTTACCTTCAACTCTCTGGCCCGGATGTTTTAATTCTTGGGCCTTGGGGAAATGGTCAGAAGGGCTCTGGGATCCTCACCTCTCTTTGCAGGACCCGATAGGAGGGTGGGGCTGGGGAAGACAGAGCCCGGGACCAATCACCCAAAAGTGTTAGACACAAATCAGATCAGTCTACTAATATGACCAGCGGGGGGCGGTAGACCGCAGTGCTGAAGCACATGGCGTCCAGAGCCTGACTCTGTGACTTTGGGCAGATTGCTTCCGCTCTCTGTCTCACTTTCTTCCAGAAAATGTAAACACTGGTGGGACTCACGTCTCAGGACAAGCAGATTAATGAGCTAAGGCATGTCAGTGTTTAGCACAGGGGCACACAGGGGCACAAAGGCAGCATGGCTGGTCCTGACCTCAAGCAGTAAGACTGCTCTGTGCAATGGTGAGGAGTGATTACCTTCTGTAGGGGTGGGTAGAGGGAAAATGCAGAGGCCCGCACCTGGCCCTGAGGCCAGGCCAGGGCAAGGGTTGGGGCAGCCAAGCCCGAGGGCTGCCGAACGGAGAAGTGAGGCAGGCCAGTGCCTGTGGAGCAATATTTGGCAGTGGTTGGGCGCTCTGGTATGAGTTTGGAGCTGGGCCCATCCAGCCACTTCGACCCACGTGAGCATGTAACATTTGGAGATGATCAGGCTTTTATTGGGGGAGTAGGGATGTAAAGTTCTCCGCTGAATTTTCCATAAATGCTTTTTATTAGCCGGTACTTTACAGTGTGAGAGCTATTGAATTAGGCATCCATTAGCTTCTACTCCCTGGGGAAGGAAGGATGCCTTCCAGAGTCCTCCGTGCTGGTAAAGCCAAGAGGAATATGAAAATCAGGCACTGGGGAGGCCTGGTTATCAGGAGGGCACTGATGGCCTTCGGAGAACATTATTCCCAGGAAGCAGGATAATATAAGACACAAGCAGTGTCCTTTGCTCATTATAGAAAAATAGCTTCTTTCTTAAACATCACTACATTTATGTTTTAAAAGATGTTTATTTATTTTGAGAGAGAGAGAGAGAGAGAGAGAGAGAGAGAGAGAGAGAACGAGCAGGGTAGAGGGGCAGAGAAATGGGGAGAGAGAGAGACTCCCAAGCAGGTTCCATGCTGATGCCAGGCTTGATCTCACGACTGAGAGATCACAAGCTGACCTGATATCAAGAGTTGGATGCTCAACCGACTGAGCCACCCGGGCGCCCCACACAGCACTACATTTCAGGTGGTCTCCAGAGCCATGTCATCCTGCCCACCCCCCTCCTCTGGGTTTGAGGACAAAAGCTTGCCCATTGTGTCCTGCCTCTCTGCCCCTGAGCTCGCGGTATGTGACGCCAAGAAAGTGCAGAATGACATAAGCCTTATCATTGTTGGGGAAGACATCCACCCTGCGGCCAGCCAGCTCTGTAGGGCTTGGTGTAACCCCGCACCTACAAGAATGAAGGGAAGGAGGACCCATCCATATTTAAGGATCCCGCCGTCTGTCAAATGGAACAAACAGAAACAGGAAATTAAGGCACCAGCTGGTAAATGGAACAGCAAAGGTATATGAGAGCCACAGAGACCAAGAAAAGGAACCAGTCACACTCACCGGGCTTGGCGGGTACGCAGTCTGAAGGAGGGGGCTTTGGGCAGAACACTGAGGAATTCTGGGGGGGTTTCTGTTCTTCCAAAGAGACTTAAATTTACCCTGGGGGAGGAAGGTTGGACAGGTGACAGTGGGGACATTGGCCCCCAGGGGTTTCCCTGTCCGCAGGATATGGACTCTCTGACATGCAAAGTGGGTCAGGATACCTCTGGTGCTGGTTTGGCTTCACAAAGAAGATGTCCAAGTAGCAGGTGGTTCTGGAACCCAGGTGGGCAGCTGGCTCATGTATTTGTGTGTGTGTGTGTGTGTGTGTGTGTGTGTGTGTGTGTTTATGTGTATGTAGTGGTTCTGTCCACAACCACAAGGGGAGAGAAGGGGCAAGACTTCAGGGTACAACTCTAGCACTAGCAGATGGAGGGCTGGGCAGGGCCTCTGTGTACGGTTGGGCAGGCTGTGCATGGGCTCAAGGATGCTGCATCAAAGAGAGTACCATTCACCTAATAGAAACTTTGGTTTTCTTAAAGGACAGTTTTCTTTATTTTTATTTTTTTCATGTTATTTTTTGAGAGAGGGAGAGTGGGTGCAAGTGTGCGTGAGTGGGGGAGGGGCAGAAAGAGAGAGAGAGAGGGAGAGGAAGAAAGAGAAACCCAAGCAGGCTCCGTGCCATCAGCATCCCTAAAATCCATAGATTTGTATGTTATTGTGGAAAGTAGAAGTAACATGTCTCATTCTAATAAAGATAGGAAAACGATGATAATAAATATCAGAAAATGACAGTTTTACAATAAAATGGAAACGAAGTGTCTTAAGAAGGAGAATCTTTTTTGATTTGGGCCAAGCTGCCACATGGGCTCTTAATAATCCTGAAGTTGGGCGTATGAACGGGGCCAACCCGTGGTGGGGTGGCGTGGGACGGGGACCCTGGGCTCCTGCCCAGCACACTCCATACCCCTGCCTCTGTCGGGAAGGTTGCTGCTGAGTTTTTCATCTGGTGGCGGGGTGCCTCCCTCGTGAGGACCTCACGGGCATCCGAGTGAGAGAAACAGGCGAGGCTGGAGGCAGGAACACCTTGTCAGAGGTCCTGAACACGGCCTGGGTGAGGGGCGGTGGGGGACGAGGCAAGAGAGCAGGTGCACCATCTGCTAGTGGGGATGGCGGGACCCGGGCGGAGACGGGGGCCCCCTTGCAGGCAGAATCCCGGCCGTGCGGCTCTGTCGAACTGAGCGGGTTTTAAATTTTTTTTTCTTTCAACGTTTGTTTATTTTTGGGACAGGGAGAGACAGAGCATGAAAGGGGGAGGGTCAGAGAGAGAGGGAGACAGAGAATCGGAAACAGGCTCCAGGCTCCGAGCCATCAGCCCAGAGCCTGACGCGGGGCTCGAACTCCCGGACCGCGAGATCGTGACCTGGCTGAAGTCTGACGCTTAACCGACTGCGCCACCCAGGCGCCCCATGAGCGGGTTTTAAAGCTGGGACTGGCTCAGGAAGGCCGCCGTTCCTTCCTTACCCTGAGGGGTATGGCAAGTTCCAGATGGTTTTCCCTGGAAGACTGGCGTTGACACAGATGCGGAGGAACAGCCCCAACCGTGAGGGCTCGGAGGTGGAGCAGGCCGACAGGGCCCAACGCCCGCCGCGCTCAGGCCCGAATGTCAGGGCCCAGGGGCTCCAGCCAAAGGGTCAGGTTCCTATCATCGCAGCCAGGGGTTCCTAAGCACTTTGTCTAAACCTCTCTAAGGAACCAACCCCTGTTCATTTCTCTAGGAGCTTAGCATTCCCGTGTCATCAGCATCCACCCTGGGCCCAGCTGAGGTGTCTCTCCCGGCCCAGAAAGGTGCAGAGCCCCAGGGTGCAGCCAGATTCCCACCAAGGCACCCCCAGACGCCCCCGGGGCCCTCTCACTCGTTCCCCCCTTGCCCTTCCCACGCTGGCAGCTGCGGGCGGCTCTCTGTCTGGTCTCTCTCTCTCTCTCCCCGTGGAGATTCTCCTCCATGGTGGCTTGTCCCTGACAGGAGCCAGCAGGGAAAAGGGGACAGATGGGGTACACGTGCGTGCGTGGTGTGGAGAAGTGGGGCAGAATGATGGCTTTACTTTTTCTCAAGGCTTTCCCACGTCACACCTGCTTCTTTCCACCACCCCAACGGCTGCAGCTCTGCCCCAGTCCCTCCGCAGGTGACTGCGTTTGGAGACAGGGTCCTTGGGGGCAAACTGAGATAAGATGAGGTCATGAGGGTTGGCCCTAATGCAGTAGGATGGCGTCCTTACAAGAACAGGTGATTAGGACACAGACATGCACAGGGAAGTCCACTCGAGGACACAGGGAGAAGGCGGCCGTCTACAAGCCAAGGAGGGAGGCCCCGGAAGAATCCAGCCCTGTGACACCTTCGACTTGGACTTGCAGCCCCCAGAACTGTGAGAAAATAAAGGTCTGTGTTTAAGCCCCCAGGCTGTGGTAGTAGCTGTGGCCGCCTGAGCTGACTCATATGCCTCCCGACTCACCCCTCCATTCCCCAAATCCTGCTCCCCTCACCTGTGACCTGCGTACCTGGGCACCGTGCCTGCCTTCTAACCCACGCAGACCGCTTCCCTCTGAATTCTCGGCCTGCGGCTAGGGTGCCGCACAACGTGGGGGGCAGGGGCAGTGAGTTGGCGAGGCAAAGAAGAATCTAGAAGGAGGAGGGCGGGCCCTGGGAAAGACCGCGCGTAGACATTTTTGTTTCTGTTATTCTTGGAGCACACTTAGGAGATGCTGCTGGTGTGCTTTACGATTTTCAAAGCACTTCGACCTGTATTATCCGGTTTGTTCCTTGCAGCAGCTCTGTGGGGGTGTGCATTAGGCCCAGATGAGGTGCAAACTGAGGGTCAGCCAGCTTGCTTGCCTTTATCAAGGTCACTAGATAGTGGCATAGCTCGGTCTCAACCCCAGGTCTTCTGGTCTTCTCAGGTACCTGTGGGAACCCCAGAGATGTCGAGTAGACCGTTGAATGTGGATTTGGGTCACGGCAGGGGGGCTTAGGCAGAAGACAGAGATACGAGCATCGCCAGTGAATGTATCTTTTGCTTTTCTGATAAAAGGGGTTTTATGAAGCTGCAGCTGGCTCTCCCCACTGGCCCATCTCCTGCCCCGAAGGCAGATGTGATGGCTGGGACTGCAGCAGCCACGTTGTTACCATGAACTGAAAGCGGTGTGAAAGCCGACCGCTAAGGGAGGGAGTGGGGAAACATAGCCAGTGCTGGGTTGTTGGCAGCTGCTGTGTCCGCACTTCTTGTTACGTGAGGAAAACAGGCCCCATTCACTCAAGCCACCGAAGTCAGGTTTTCTGTACTTGACGTTACATGGGAGGGACACCGCGTCTAGAGGGGTGGCATGAAGCGCCTATAGGAGAGAAAACCCCAAATGCCCTAAAGAGATATAGAAAGTGCCGAAAGCAGGAAGGAGCAGGTTTCTTGCACCCTCCCACCGCCGGGCCAGTGTGCAGCAGGCAAGAAGGGCTGTTAGGTGCTAAGCTACAGCAGGTCAGTTTTCTATTGTGGGCAAAACCATTCCTGTCATGCTGGCTCTTTGCTGCTAGGTCGGATGCTGCTCCGATTTACAAAATAGATCGCATGAGCAGATACACAGAGACAGGGAGTTAGGCAGGATGGCAGAATGAAGGACACTTGAGCCAGGGCCAGGAAGGCCTCCTGGGTTGGGCGGGAGGGGGAGGTGCGAGGGGTGGTCTCAGGTGTTGGGGGGGGGGGGAGGACGGAAGGGGGGCAGGGCTGCCCAGATGCTCGGCAAGGCGCAGATGTCTCTTTGCCCCACAGCGTCCTTCTGATGCTCGAGCCCACCTGTGTCTGGGGCTGCCGTCTCAGGAACGGCCGGGCCACCAGGCGTCATTGTGCTCCACACCGTCCTGTGTCCGGAGCTCTAGTCCGCGGCTCACTGTCACCCGTGTGCTGAGCGATAGGGCAATCTGTGACAAAGCAGGGGAAAGTGCCTCCGCTTTGCAAGACGGGTCTCCAAGCAGAGTCGCTGGGGCGCAGTGCAGTGGGGGCTTCCATTCCTGGTTCCTTCTGGAGCCCTCTCTCTCTTTCTCACCCAGATATGTGTCCAGGAGGCTAGGAGGGGGAGCAAAGCAGCAGCAGGGCTCGCCTCACAGGTCCTTCTGCACGTTTCTCTGCACGTTCTTCCCCGGGGATGGCGAGCTCTCTGCTCCCCGGGAAGGTGGCCGTCAGATGAGCTGGCGTCACAAGCCCCTGGCCTTCTGTCTGGGAAAGAGCCCCAGACTCCCTGAAAAGCAGACTTGACCCAGTTCACCAAACCTATGTCCCTAGGCCATCCGAACCCCCGGTGCAGGCCCAACTGGGGTGACTGTCCTGCTTCAGGGGCTGAGCGCTAAGGTCACTCGGGGGACGCCTGTCTCCCCAAAGTTTGGGCTCCACCCTGTCAACGTCCCCCTTACCCCAGACTCCAGATCCTGCCCACAGTCATCCCTGGATGGGTGAAGCAGCCATGCGGACAGACGTCCTGCCTCCTTATTTCTGTCCTCGTCGGCCGCCCCCAAATCCCAGAATAGACATTTCCCTATCAAGAAGCACAAATAATGCAAGAAGAAAAAAGGCGCCCCTTATCGGAGTAGATTGCTTGGCCCGAAATAGCCCTATAACAAACGTGCTTCTGAAGTACCTCTTGATGAGATCTATGAACATTTGTAGTATTTTACATTGAGCTTAATAATTTATTAACGTTTAATATTTCACAAGAGTAAAGCAGGAAAGCTGATGAAATTTTCATATCTGCTATTATAAGCTAAATGGAAAGCGAGGCGCAGCTGGGCAGTGCTGTGGGCCTGATGCCGGGTGTGCGCCCTCGTCCGCGGGCCCAGCCAGCCAGAATGGCCCCCTCTGCCCATCACCCCAGGGCTTGCCCAGACCCCAGAGGTCCTGTGCACTCGGGAGAGCCAGATGCTCGGGGGGTTCGACGATTTGCACAAGCAGTAAGACCCATTTATGGCGTGATTCGATCAGGGCCAAGCACCTCTCCTCTGTTTCCTGGATTTTCCTCGCTGGTCTGTTTTGATGCCTCGATTGTCCATCATTGAGATAGATTGTATTCCCTGTGACACAATCAACACCCTCGGAAGCCTGGCTGGTACCTAATAGTAGCAAATGGGATTCAGGGTTCTAAAATGTTTACTACGAACAATTCGTTAATTTCTCACACCCATCCTAGGAGACAGGAGTTCTTATTCTCATTTTACAGATGAGAAAACTGAGGCACATCAAAGGGCAGCAATTTGTTTAGGGTCTTCCTCCTCCTCCCCGCCCCCTCCCCCTCCCCCTCCTTCTTCTTTTTATAAGATTTTATTTTTAAGTGATCTCTACACCCAACATGGGGCTCGAACTCACAACCCTGAGATCAAAAGTTGTTTGCCTCTCTGACTGAGCCTCCCAGGCGCCCCCAGAGTCTGTCTTCCTAGCTGTTGCACTAAGTGATTTCTCTAAATACAAACCAAGCCAACCAACCAACAGTTTATTGCATCCTTACCAAGCACACTGCTCTGGACATAGACAGTTGACCCTTGAACAACACGGGTTTGAAACTTGCAGATCCATTACATGCCGATTCTTTTTGATGAACACATACAGAACTGTAGGTGCCTTTCCTCTTCCTTATGGTTTTTAAAATAATGTCGTCTTTTCTCTAGCTTACTTTGTTGCAAGAATACAGAAAAAATGTTTTAATCGGCCATTTATATTATTGGCAAGGCTTCGGGTCGACAGTCGGCTGTTAGTAGTTAAGTTTGTTGGGCGGCCAAAAATTGAACGCGGGTTTTTGGCTGGGGGCGGTCGGCACCTGTGACCTTTGTGTTGTTCAAAGGCCAACTGCACTCTAGAGGAGACAAAATAGCGAGACTTTTTGTCTGAGTGACACAGTACATGGCATGCCCTCTGAGGTCGGCGGGGCCTCTGGTCCTCCGCTTGTCAGCTGATTGACCCTGGGCAAATGACCCAGTCATTCGGAGCCTCAAAAATAGTACCTGCCTCGCAGGTTTGCTCCGAAGGTGAAAGCAGATCAATTTTTTAAAAAGGGCATACAGGGGGGTGCCTGGGTGGCTCAGCCGGTTAAGCGTCCGACTTCGGCTCAGGTCATGATCTCGCGGTGCGTGGGTTCGAGCCCCACATCGGGCTCTGTGCTGACAGCTCGGAGCCTGGACCCTGCTTCAGATGCTGTCTCCCTCTCTGTCTGACGCTTCCCTGCTCACACGCACTCTCAAGAATGAATAAACGTTTAAAATAAAATAAAATAAAATAAAATAAAATAAAATAAAATAAAATAAAAAACTGCATACAGGAGCATGGTTGGCAAACTATGGCCAGTGGGCCAAATCTGGTCTGCCAGCTGTTCTTTTGGGTCTTTAACAGCTTTATTGAGATATAATTCATATAAATACAATTTGTCAACTTAAAGTGTACAATTCAATGGTTTTTAGTATATTCACAGATACATGCAGCCATTACCACAGTTTTAGAAAATCCTCATCATGTCAAAAAGAAAACCAGTCCCCTTTAGCTGTTTCTGTCCCCCCGACATCTCCCCATTTCCCTTCTCTCCCCTAAGCAACCACTAATCTACTTTCTGTCTCTATAGATTTTTTCTCCTGGATATTCCATTCATATTAATGGAATCATGTAATATATGGTCTTTTGTGACTGTCTTTTTTTTTTTTAAATGTTTATTTGTGTGTGTGTGTGTGAAAGAGAGAGAGAGAGAGAGAGAGAGAATGAGCAGGGGAGGGGCAGAGAGAGGGAGACACAGAATCTTAAGCAGGCTCCAGGCTCTGAGCTGTCAGCCCAGAGCCTGACGCGGGGCCCAAACTCGTGAACCGCAAGATCGTGACCTGAGCCGAAGTCGGACGCTTAACCAACTGAGCCACGCAGGCGCCCCTGTGACTGTCTTCTTTTACTTAGCAATTTTTATGGCTGGATAATATTCCAATCCAGGGATCTACCATATTTTTTTTCCTCCGTTCCTCGGTTGATGGACACTTCGGTTTCTACCTTTTGGCTCTGTGATGCCACTGCTTTTGTAAGTAAAATTTCATTGCAACATAGCCACGCCCAGGACTGGGATTGGGTAGGAGAAGCAAGGAGCCCAGGGCACAAGAATTCAACAGATGCACACTCTCTGGGTCCTGCAAGGACCTGACCACGCCTGGGTCGGCCCTGGCCATGCCTAATCATTGAAAACAAAAACACATGACTGCTTTTGCCCTAGAATGGTAGGACCGAATAATTGTGACATAGACTGTCTGACCCACAAAGTCTAAAGTGTTTACTTATGTGGCCCTTCACAGAAAAAGTCTGCTCACACTTCTCCTTCAGCAACAGCTTTTTGCCCCTTTACTCTCAAGTGTGGAAGACAAGATAAAAACCAGAACTTAATGAGTCACCTAAGACTCATGGCTTAGCCTCGTATCAGCCTTTTCCTTGGCTGTGTCTGGATGGGCCACTGAAAATGATGAAATGGCGTTAGACCCTAAAACGCAACTTCTGGGATGGAAACTTGTCCTCTACAAGTCGTAATATTCCAGAGCGCCATTCTGGAGCCTGCATGCTTTGGCATCAAAACTGAATGGCTTCCCGTTCAACTTAAACTACCCTTTCCCAAATGTTGTACCCGTTTTTCTAAATTTTGAAATTGAGGAATAATTAACATACCATGTTACATTCATTTCAGGTGTACAACATATAGATTTGACAATTCTATACTTTATGCAATGCTCCCCACAATACGCGTAATCACCATCTGCTACCACACGATATTATCACAGGATTATTATTACTTTATTTCCGATGCTGTACTTTTCATCCTCGTGACTTATTTATTTTACAGCTGGAAGTGTGTATTTTATTTTATTTTTTTTACTGTTCATTTTATTTTTGAGAGAGAGCGAGAGTGCATGGGAGTGGGAGACAGGCAGAGAGAGTGGGGGACAGAGGATCTGAAGCCAGCTCTGCGCTGACAGCAGAGAGCCCCATGTGGGGCTTGAACTCAGGAACTGCGATATCATGGCCTGAGCCGAACTCAAGCGTTTCATGGACTGAACCACCCAGGTGGCCCGGAACTTTGTACCTCTTAATCCCCTTCATCCGTTTCACTCATCTGCCCCCTTGGCAACCACCGATTTGTTCTCTGTATTTAAGAGGATGTTTGTTTGTTTGCTCATTCATTTCCATCTAATCGAGGCTTTGATGTTTGAGATTGGAATACAGAATCCCTAATACCTACGAAGGTGTGTGCCAGCCTTTCAAGCAGGGATTTGTTTTACTTGTGTTGTCAGTGTTATAAGGAGTGATGTTATCCTTGTCATGAATGAGTCCTTCTCTTACTGATCGCTCTGGAAAACCCCCTTTGCCGCTCCCCTCTTTTTTAGGCTGGAAGATATTACAGTGGAAAGAACATTGCTATTAGAATCCGCATCCTTTGATTGTAATTCTGACTCTGCTGTGAAGTAGGAAAATGGCTGTGTGGCCTTGGGCAAGTCATGTTACCTCCTTATTAAACAGTGGAAGTGGTCCCCACCTCACTAGGTCACTGTAAGAATAAAGGGTCAGAGAAAGCAAGCACTATATATAAGGGCAATATGATTGTTGTGGACTCAAAATTGTGGGAAGAACGTTAAAGAAAATGAAGGATGGCTGTGATGTACCTCATCTCAATGTTCCTTCTCTTCCAGTGGTTGGAATCACGTCAAAATCGTCCCTAGGGATCTTCCCACTCTTTCTTCTTTACTACTTTTCTTTCACAATCAAAGTATATTCTACAGGGGCACCAGTTAAGCATCCTACTCTTGACTTTGGCTTAGGTCATGATCTTATGGTTAGTGAAATCGAGCCCCAAGTAGGGCTCTGCACTGACAGCATGGAACTTGCTTGGGATTCTCTCTTCCTCTCTCTCTGCCCTTCCCCTGCTCACACGTGCTCACACATGCACTGTCTCAAAATAAATAGACAGACATTTAAAAAATATATTTTCGGGGCGCCTGGGTGGCGCAGTCGGTTAAGCGGCCGACTTCAGCTCAGGTCACGATCTCGCAGTCCGTGAGTTCGAGCCCCGCGTCAGGCTCTGGGCTGATGGCTCAGAGCCTGGAGCCTGTTTCCGATTCTCTGTCTCCCTCTCTCTCTGACCCTCCCCGGTTCATGCTCTGTCTCTCCCTGTCCCAAAAATAAATAAACGTTGAAAAAAAATATATATTTTCTACAAATGGTCTGAGCCACCACATTCATGCCAAGGTAGTAATGACTGAGAACATTTTCCTGTGTCAACAGACTCAGAGTTGTTTGCCTTAAGTCAAGAGCTTTGTGCTCAAAGAACACCTTTCCAATATTGGAATGCGCCAAGTGTGAGACAGAGTGAAAGCATGGCAGCTGGGGGTAGAGGCTTCCTCAGTCCCAGGAAGCAGATTTTCTTTGTGTCTGTTGAATCACACCATGTGGGCACTGTCTCTCGGCACACGTAAATGGCCAGACTTGCGCAAATGTCTACAGAAACAAAACAAGAACGAGACAGAGAACTTCTAAGATTATACTGTGATTTTAGCTTATTTTTTTCAGGGTCTATATTGGTTTCCTTCATCTTTGGATACTTAATTTACCTAGATGCTTGTCATGGACATTTGTTGTTTTGTTGCCTGTACAAAGACGTCCTGATTTGGGAATATTCCTGAACCCCACTAAGGAAGTTGTGCTGGGACTGCCCCAATGCCAGCCTCCTGATATTTACATCCTTGTGTAATCCCTTCCTGCTGTATTGGGTTGGACCTAGGGAAGTCGTTCTAATGAATAGAGTATAACAGACACAATATCACTTCTGGATTAAGGCTTATAAAAACACTGTGGTTTTAATCTTGGGGTTCTCTCTCTCTCTCACTTTCTCAGCTCCCTGGGAGAATCAAGTTGACATATTGTGAGTCACTCTATAGCCCCATGTCCTAAAGGGTTGAAGCCTGCCAATAACAATGTAAGTGAGCTTAGAAGCAGATCCGTCCCCCAACTCCCTACCCAGTTGAAACTTCAGATGAAACCACAGCTGTCGATTGCTGTAAACTTATGAGAGTCCTTACCCCATGGAGAGGGGCACAGCCAGAGGAGGACCTGAGTGGAACCCTCTGAAGGGTTTAGAGTCTAGCACAAGGGACCTGGCTTCTTGGGATGAGGGGTGGCACTGAACATGGCCCTCAAGAGGGCCTAGACATTACTTTTCATTAATATATTCTGAAAAAAGATTGCTGAGAGAGTATTAGCATCTTTGGAAAGTACTATAGTGGGAAATCTCTACTTGCTGGTAGGAGACACTAGTTGAAACGGGCTCCCTGATTTCAGTCAGGGTGACAGAATTCTGGAATGGCACAGGCTGAAGTGAGAATCAAGATGGTTACCAAATTATGACCTGTGTCTAGTTAGATTAGTAATCAGAATGTTTCGACCCACCTGTATCTTTGGGGGCTAGTTATTTCCAGAGACTGTAGAATTGAAATAAACGGGTACCCACTAAGGTCTTACTTGATCTATAAAAGAAACAGACCAAAAATCCCCTTAAAGATGTGGCAGTCAAAGTCATGGCCCTTACCTCATCCTAAATCTGAGTAGCTGCCAGGCACAGAGCTCTTTGAACAAAGGGGTGACAGGGTTCCTCCAGGGAAGATACTGCAGTATTGCCACAAGCACATTCTATGAATCTTTTCTTCCAATCTTTTGCAGAAGGACTGCATCTGTTTACTAAAGTAGCTGTGTAGTGGGGGCAGGAAAAACTCAGTCTTTTGGGGGTTATTCAATACTAGTTCTGAGATAATCTGAGATAAGGCTGGTTTCTGTGGGACCAGAATGTCGGGGTTGTCTGCTGGTTTTATTGGGAGTTTAAGGGGGTCAGTGCTGTGGACGAGTGTAAAATCCTGCAAGATGGTGGGATGGAAAATATCCTATATGCTGGAGTATGGCATGGAGCTGACGGTACAATATATCCCCAAAGGACAGGGAAGGTGTACTGTTGTCCCTATCAGATGAAAACACTCTCCTTTGGGTCTTACATTTTTGTTTTAGTTTGCTTTCTTGCTTATTGAAATAGAGGAAAAGGCATTTTCCAGGTCAAGAGCTGCCTAGCAGATGCCAGGGACGATGCAAGAGAAGTTGGAATAAGCAGTGAAGGTTGGGAGACGTAAATACCCTGTTTTTGACGCATGGACTCTATTCTTTACTATTGCTTTTTCTTATCTTTTAATATGTACTTTTATTTATTTATTTATTTTTTAATTTTTTTTTCAACGTTTATTTATTTTTGGGACAGAGAGAGACAGAGCATGAACGGGGGAGGGGCAGAGAGAGAGAGAGGGAGACACAGAATCGGAAACAGGCTCCAGGCTCTGAGCCACCAGCCCAGAGCCCGATGCGGGGCTCGAACTCCCGGACCGCGAGATCGTGACCTGGCTGAAGTCGGACGCTTAACCGACTGCGCCACCCAGGCGCCCCTAATATGTACTTTTATAATTTTGATTAATTTCCTTTCATTTGCCTGTCTCTCATTATTCCTATAGTCTTGATGGTGATTATTTTATAATGTATCCCTTAGGACACCTAGGTAATAAGTACCTAGAGTATCAAGACAGAATATTGATGATACCTAGAACATCAAGACAGGATGGCAACAGAATTAGACACGGAATATGTATGGTCTAGAGATCATAAACTTTGAGCTGGATAATTAGTGTCATGTGGGTGCCTCCCCTTTGGGTGAATTGAAAGTACTTTCAGGGGCGCCTGGGTGTCTCAGTCAGTTAAGCGTCCAACTTTGGCTCAGGTCATGATCTCATGGTTTGTGGGTTCGAGCCCCATATTGGACTCTGTGAGGACAGCTCAGAGCCTGGAGCCTGCTTCAGATTCTGTGTCTTCCTCTGTCTGTGCCCTCCCCCATTCATGCTCTGTCTCTCTCTCTTAAAAAAAAAAATAAATAAAAAACATTAAAAAAATTTAAAAAAGAAAGTACTTTCAGTATTTCATTCATTCATTCATTCATTCATTCATTCATAAAGTTTCTTTATTTTGAGAGAGAGAGAGACCAGGGGAAGGGCAGAGAGAGGGAGGGAGAGAATCCCAAGCAGGCTCTGTGCTGTCAGTACAGAGCCCAATGTGGGGGTTCCATCGCACAAACCATAAGAGCATGACCTGGGCTGAAATCAAGAGTTGGACGCTTAGCCAACTGCCCTGAAAGTACTTGCAGTATTTTGAAGGTAGTCGTGTTATGTTCCTAGGGTGAGGAAACGTGGGGAGCCAAAGGGATGGAACATATTATTTTTGACATATTAGTCTCCAAATAACCCATCTGAGAAAATGAAGGTGGTGGCAGTTACCACCTTTCCTAGCTTCCTGGCAGCTAGGGTGTAGGCATGTGACACAGCCTGAGTCAATTGGATGTTCCGTCCTAGGACTTTGAAACTTGAGTGCAGAGTCGCACAGGATGTGATACAGACAAGAGTCCAGTGACAGTGGCGTCAGTAATGGTGTGTTAAGAAGACTGTTCTCAGGGTGTGATCTTAGTGCCTTATTTCTCTTCATCTTTCTCTTTTGATCCTGATTCTCCAAACTTCCAGCGATTCTATGAACTAGCCAATGGACTGCAGATACATTCCTCTTCGGCTTAATTTAGCTGGAGTTGTTTTCTGTTGTTTGCTTCTCGGAACAGTGATTGTTAGAGTGTTCAATACTATCTATCCCACTGTGTGGTGTGTGTGTGTGTGTGTGTGTGTGTGTGTGTGTGTGTGTGTGTTAGGACTTCAATGGGGACTTTCAAAAGCCTTAATTAGAGAAAGAAGCAAGTTAATTCACCTGTTGACGTCATCCTAAGAAAGCTCAGTGCAAAAATTGTCAAGGGGATGAATGGTCTACTTCAGATCTGGGCCAATCCTTAACCCACACTATGGTGTGGGAGAGCTTTGTCTGAGATGGTTTCCACTTTCCACACTCTATTCCCCCCACCCCTCCCATTTATAGAGAAAGCAGGCTGGGGGGATCTTTCTTGCATAGAAGCCACTTAGGAGATACTTTAACTGATTGACAAGATGATTTTGAATAGTGTTTTATTTATTATTCAACAGACATTTACTGATATATACCAGGTTCCTAGAACACTCCTTGGCACATAGGAAGGGAACCGTATGACAGACTCCAAGGGCAGGAGACTAATGGGTAAAATATTTACCATCCGTAAGTTCACCTGGTTTACCTCACATTGCCAGCTGGTCTAAATCTCAGTTTGGAGGTTCTGGAAACTACTGACATGAATGCATCAGCGTTGTATGTGGACTTCGGAGAGATTTCTATGGAGTTTGATTTCCAGGTATGTGGGGAAGCTCAAGGACAGACTGCATCTTGTTTGGAATGGTTTTCAGGCCTCATGAAAGTCAAATCCAAACCAAAACAAAAATTTAAAACGACCCATCACTCAGTTTCTTCCGACAAAACAACTGCTGTTTGGAACCTTGTTTCCTTCTGCTCGTCAGGTGATCTCACATGGCTTAATCGGGGCGGCCGCCATCTGGGAATCCCTGACCACAGCGTGAGCCCACGTTTCTCTTTCCCCTAAACTGCCCATTGCCTTCATACCCCACAGCCCCATCTGGGAGAGCCTGTTCTCTGCCAATGCCCCTCCCTTGAGGTCTATACAAACCAATGTCTGTGCAAACCACCCCCAAATCACCATCACAGTCCATCCTGAGTCAGGCGATTCTCTTCTGAGGGCGAGTCAGGGACTTAAGTGGCTTCTGTCTGCTGGCTTTGCCACCTCGTGCTACAGTAAGGCAAGCCTGGTGTCACCAACAAAGGCCTGTGCTAGCCGGCAGATGGAGGGAACGGTGTGGAGAATCACATAGCTGATACTTAACCATGTCAGTCCAGAAGTGACATGTATCACTTTCACCCACATTCCATTGGCAAGGAATGGTGGAACACGGAGTTGCATCCAAAGGCGAGGGGAGCTGGGAAATGTAGTTTCTGGCTGGCTCCACAGCAAGAGCTTGACCCTATGGAGGGGGAGCATAGGCCTTTGTGGGTCTGCGACCGTCTCTGATGTTCTACCCAATACCAAATCCCTCCCCCAGCAGCCGACTTACGGCTCACCCCATCGGGAGAAGGAACTACAAACCAAGTCAGCCTCTACCATTAATATCTGATAATATTTGTACGTCATTATCACTCCAGGATGTTTATGATTTTTATTTTTTATTTTTAAAATATTTATAATTAAAAAAAATTTTTAACGTTTATTTATTATTGAGAGACAGAGAGAGATAGAGCGTGAGCATGGGAGGCACAGAGAAAGGAGGAGACACAGAATCCGAAGCCGGCTCCAGGCTCTGAGCCGTCAGCACAGAGCCCGACGCGGGGCTCGAACTCACAAACCGTGAGATCATGACCTGAGCTGAAGTCGGACGCTTAACCGACGGAGCCACCCAGGCGCCCCAATATAACTTTTAAAAGAGGAATGGGAACCATAAGAGACTCTTAAAAACTGAGAATAAACTGAGGGTTGCTGGGGGTGGGAGGGAGGGGAAAGTGGGTGATGGGCATCGAGGAGGGCACCTGTTAGGATGAGCCCTGGGTGTTGTATGGAAACTGATCCAACTATAAATTTCATATTAAAAAAAATGAAAAAAAAAAAAAAAGAGGAATGGGAACATAGCCTGCCTGAAAATAAACTCAAAGCAGTGACTCCAATGGTAGAGGAGGTATTTTGGAATTAGGGTGGGGTAGGGGAACTACTGTTACCCTCAGGTAATTTACAGAGCAACACCCTTCTCCCCACCCCCACCCCCCGCCCCCCACCCCGTATACTAGGGAGATTCAGATCTCAAAGGCTGAGGATATCGGAGAGGGGAGAGAGTACATCCCTTTCAGAGATTTTCAGCCAAATTCCAGCCCAGCTGTGCCCTTACTGGCTCTGTAAGTCTGGGAGCAGAGCTGGCGCTCACCTGGTGCACAGCTTGGCGGGTGATGTTGCCCAGCTCCACTTTAGTGGGAGAGAGATTGATTGGCGCCTCATGCAGTTTCCCATGCTGATGGATTCCCTGATTCACTCACTTGGGCCAGACATGCATCTCCCGCTAGGCAGTAAAAATGTCAATAACCGCTCCCCTTTTACTCTTCTTCTTTCCAAGCTGGAGACGGGCTTCCATTAAATCCCTAACCCATGCTTTTTTGATGAAATCAAATTTACAGCCACTGGAGAGGGACAGGATTTCAGCCATATTCACCTCGCCCTCAGCAAAGCGCCCTGGGCTTGGGTTTTAAACAGCTCTCGGTAGTTTCTGCCTTCCTTATCAGTTTCCGGGCAAGGCCAAGGGCAGGCGGGTGGCTAACCTTCGGACCCAGTGAACCTCGTGTGTGGGAGGGACCCGGGTCCTAAAGAACAGGAGGGAAGAGAGGGCATTGCAGCGAATATCACTTCAGTTAATGCTTGCGGCAAGCCCGGGAGGCAAGTAAGAGGGTGACCTTCATTCTAGGAATGGACTCAAGGGGACGATAAATGACCTTCCCAAGGTCATGTGCCAGCGAGAGCAGAGCCAGGATCCCAATCCCTAAGCCTGGTTCTAGAGCCCTTTCCCTTAACTGCCGCTGAATACGGTGCAATACCAAGATCTCTGTAGGTCCCTCCCCCCAGAAATGGTTGTATTTTTTAAAAGGGCTGAGAATGGGGCCAAAGGAATAAAGCAGTAATGGCGGCCCTGTGAAGGCATGTGAGGAAGGTGTTTTCAGCTGGAAGGTCTTTCCAAAGCTGTCTTTCGCACCACACTGAACTTTTGCTGGACGGTGTTCTCTGTTGATTCGCCTGGTTCACAATCACGTCCAAGACGAAGCGTGTCATTCTTATTCTTGATCCTCAGATATGGTATCAGTGGAGTGGGGTAGAAGAAGAGAAGCCCCTTCTGAATCTGCATTTCCATAATGGTGTTGGTACATTTTAATTCTCTCTTTTTTCAAATGTTTATTTACTTATTATTTAAAAAAATTTTTTTAACGTTTATTTATTTTTGAGAGGGAGAGAGAGGGGAGGGGCAGAGAGGGAGACACAGACCCCAAAGCAGGCTCCAGGCTCTGAGCTGCCAGCACAGAGCCCAACGCAGGGCTCGAACCCACGAACCGTGAGATCATGACCTGAGCCGAAGTCAGATGCCTAACTGACTGAGCCATCCAGGTGCCCCATTTACTTATTTTTGAGAGAGAGAGAGAGAGAGAGAGAGAGAGAGAATGAGTGTGCCTGAGTGGGGGAGAAGGGGTAGAGAGAGAAGAGAGAAAGAGTATCCGAAGCAGGCTATATGCTGTCAGTGCAGAGCCCAACTTGTGGCTCAAACCCACAAACTGTGAGATCATGACCTGAGCTGAAATCAAGAGTTGGACGCTTAACCAACTGAGCCACGCAGGCACCCCACGTTTTCATTCCTTTAAAAATTCAGTCTGATTCTTCAATCTGAGCTCATGCTGGACATCCTTTTGCATGGAAATTACCACTGGGGTAGCAAGTGTTACCCAAGGGTTGGGATGTTCCTTTTGCACAGATGGGCCTTTCTGTAAGAGCTTCTACAGCCGCCCTGGGGCAGAGAGCCTCAGGGAGTAGGGACCACTGGAGAGCTGAGGGCTCATGGGGGTCATGGCTCCCACCCTTCCCAACCACACTGGCAGACCCTCAGGGGGATTTTCTTTCTTTCTTTCTTTCTTTCTTTCTTTCTTTCTTTCTTTCTTTCTTTCTTTCTCTTTCTTTCTTTCTTTCTTTCTTTCTTTCTTCATTCCTTTCTTCCTTTTTTTCTTTCACCATTATAAGTATTCATTTATTTATTTGTTTACATACAAGTTAGCTAGCGTATAGTGCAATAATGAGTTCAGGAGTAGATTGAGTGATTCATCCCCTGTGTGTAACACCCAGTGCTCATCCCCAACAAGTGTCTTCCTTAATGCCCCTTACCCACTTAGCCCATCCCCCCACCCACAGCCCCTCCAGCAACCCTCAGTTTGTTCTCTGTATTTAAGAGTCTCTTATGTTATGTCCCCCTCCATGTTTTATATTATTTTTGCTTCCCTTCCTTTATGTTCATCCGTTTTGTCTCTTAAATTCCTCATATGAGTGAAGTCATAGGATATTTGTCTAATCTGACTAATTTTGCTTCGCATAATACCATCCACATAGTTGTAAATGGCAAGTTCCATTTACATAGTTGTAAATGGCAAGATTTCATTCTTTTTGATTGCCGAGTACTACTCCGTTGTATATATATACCACATCTTCTTTATCCATTCATCCATTGAGGGACATTTGGGCTCTTTCCATACTTTGGCTGTTGTTGATAGTGCTGCTATAAACATGGGGGTGCATGTGCCCATTCAAACCAGCACACCTGTATTCCTTGGGTAAATACCTTGTAGTGCAATTGCTGGGTCATAGGGTAGTTCTATGTTTAGTTTTTTGAGGAACCTCCACACTGTTTTCCAGAGTGGCTGCACCAGCTTGCATTCCCACCAACAATGCAAAAGGGATCCTCGTTCTCCGCATCCTCGCCAACTTTTGTTGTTGCCTCAGTTGTTAATGTTAGCCATTCTGACAGGTGGGAGGTGGTATCTCATTTCATTTGTATTTCTCCCTCGGGGGGATTTTCTACAGCAATAATTAGGAGGCAGGTAAGTAGGGAGTTCCCTCCTGAGTGCCTCCGGGGACATTAAACCATTTGCCAGGTTAGCCTTACTTAGCCTTGTCGGGGATGACCGAGGCACCTGGGATAGAGGCAAAGAAGGAGGTGCCGTCTGCAGGTCACAGAAACCCCCAGACCCAGTCTGGGCTGAGGTTCTGAGCCTGTGGCGAGTGAGGAACATGGCCTTGGCAGCTGTGGGACGAGGGCTGGGGCTGGCGGTGGGGGAGTGAGGGGGGACCTCAGGGGTCCACTATTCCCCATGTCTACTTCTATTGCCATCCTCTGCTGTCAAAGTGGCCCCGGACTGGGGTGAGAAGCTGGCCACAGAACAGGTGGTCAGGGGTTTGGACTGGGGGTTGGCATATGGTTGTGCACGAGGACATCAGCCAAGCAGTACAGTGGGACTCTGCTGGCCCGGCTGTGCGCCCTGGCCTGGGGCTGAGCCTGCACGGGGGAAGGGGTGCCATTTTCTGATCACTCAGCAGATACTGTCTACGCACCCAGGGCTGTACTGACTCCGAGAAGGGGCCTTATTCTCATCCACCCGAAGGCTCTTCCCGGGCTAGCTCTGCTCCCGGGCTTGGGTATCCCAGACATCCTATGTTTGGGAGGGGATTCCAAGAAGTGGGGGGTGGGGGGGAGGCAGGCAGGGGGACTTTCCATGGCTACCATTGGCTCCTGGTTGGAGTGGCCATTCCTGAAGAGTAAAGTCGGTGTGTTTGGAAGTGAAGAATGTGAAGCACTTTCTGTAAAGTGAAAAATGTGAGCCGCGGGGGTCTTAGTCCGCTAGGGCCGCCATAACAGAACACCATAGACTGGTGGCCCGAAACAGAAATGTTCGTGCTCACAGTTTTGGAGGCTAGACGCCTGTGGTGCTGGCACATCTGGTTTCTGGTGAGACCTCTCTCCTCGGCTTGCAGACGGCTGTCTCCCACGGGATCCTCACGGGACCCTTCCTCTGTGCACACACACTCCTGGTGTCTCTCTCTCTCTCTTCTTGTAAGGACGCTGAGGCCCCATTCTCATGACCTCATTTAACCTTAATTACCTTCACAAAGGTCCTGCGTCCAAATACAATTACACAGGGGTTAGGGAGTGGGGGAGACACAGCTTAGTCTGTAAGAGCAGAGAACACCTGCCGTTCTGCAATTGTTTCTCTAGTATCAGTTGTGTGTGTGTGTGTGTATGTGTGTGTGTGTGTGTGTGTGTTTGTGTGTGATCCCAACTAGACTGCAGTCTTCTGAAGCAAGGTGTGTATTTAACAAGTCACTTTTATTTTTCTTTTTAATGTTTTTTTAAAAGTTTATTTATTTTTGAGAGAGAGAGAGAGAGAGCGCGTGAGAAAGCGCGAGTAGGGGAGGGGCAGAGAGGGAAGGAGACACAGAATCTGAAGCAGGCTCCAGGCTCCGAGCCCCATGCTGGGCTCGAACCCACAAACCAGGAGATCATGACCTGAGCCAAAGTCAGGCGCTTATCCGGACTGAGCCACCTGGGTGCCCCCAAAAGTCATTTTTAAAACCCTCATCCTTCTAGTTCCCCCCAACCTTTCCCCAAAGTTCCAAACATAGGACCTTCGGCATGGTAGGCACTAAACACATGTGCCTAGCCTGTGAATGTGAGTTAATGGAAAATAGGCACATTCGTCTCTTCGCCTAGTTCCTGGCACAGAGCTCCTAAGACCCTTGTAGTTTCCTAAATAATTAGAACGGTAGGATCATTTTTTGTTCTTTAAACAAAAATATTCATTTATTTCAAGAGAGAGAAAGAGAGAACACAGGCAGGGGAGGGACAGAGAGGGAGAGAGAACCTCAAGCAGGCTTCGCACTGTGAGAGCAGAGCGTGACGCAGGGCTCAAACCCAGGAACCGTGAGATCACGACCTGAGCCCAAATCAAGAGTCAGACACCTAACGGACTGAGCCACCCAGGCGTGCTGACCATCTTTTGTTCTAATATTTAGTCTTTGACCCCTGTTGTGTGGCTCCTGAGACCCTTGTAAATTCCAAAACGATAAGAGCACTAGGGGCATCTTTTGTTCTGTCGAGGTGAGTCTGGGTCGAGCTCCTGGATGGCTCCTGGATGGGGGCTGGTCACCAGAAAGATGAAAAGCTTGGGATTTTCAGCCCCACCCATCATCCTCCAGAGGCGGGAGAGCGGCTGGGGATGGAGTTAATAACTAGCATGCCTAGGCGAGGAAGCCTCCAGAAAGTCCCGATAGCGTGGGGCTTGGAGCGCTCCAGGCTGGTGAACACATCCACATCTGGAGGCTCATGGACCCCAACTGCACAGGGACAGAAGCTTCTGCACGTGGGACCCTCCCAGACCTTACCCTTCGAATCTCTTTATCGGGTTGTTCGTCCGCGTCCTTCGTCATGTCCTTAAACACACGGGCAAATGTAAGCTAAGTATTTCCTTGAGCTCTGTGAGCTGCTCTAGCGAATTAATCCAACCCGAGGGCAGGGCTGTCGGACCCTGTGATCTGGAGTCTCTTTGTCATAGATGATGGCCTGGGCTTGCGGCTGGCCTCTGAAATGGGGGCAGGCAGTGTCAGGAGACTGAGTCCTTCCCCTGTGGGATCTGACACTGTCTCCGGGGAGGCAGTGCTACAGTTGAGTTAAATCATGGGACACCCAGCTGGTGTTACAGAGAATTGCTTGTGTGTGTGTGTGTGTGTGGGGGGGGGGGCGGGGGTTGGGAACCACACCTTTTGTGACCAGAGCTGTGAGCTGTGTGGGAGTAAAGGTGACACCCCAAAGAGAAACACAGGAGGTGGACCGAACTGAGTTTTTCTAATACAGTGAGCCACCCCCCAGTGAAGCCTCCTGGCGCACCTATGCGGTGGGGGCAGGGGAAGTCAGGCGTTGTCAAGGCCAACTGTTCCCCGCTCACCCGTGACTTGTCAGTCGGCTGGAGAGAATGCTCCCGTCGGTTCACTGTCTGAAGAAAGGGATGGAATTTTCAGAAGGGAAATGGACTCTAATTTCAGTCAATTCACATTCCAATTTCACTTTGTTAAATAACATTAT
Source organism: Herpailurus yagouaroundi (assembly GCF_014898765.1). Classification (NCBI taxonomy): domain Eukaryota; kingdom Metazoa; phylum Chordata; class Mammalia; order Carnivora; family Felidae; genus Herpailurus; species Herpailurus yagouaroundi. Next base: position 8,544,960 of record NW_024412395.1, on the reverse strand, counting down.
TTATTCAGTAACCTTTGGAAATCACATGCGTCATAGTTAATGGGTCCAATTATGCTCTTTATGGCATGCCTGTGAAACATGCCATTTTCACCATTCGAACGTGCGTTTGACATGATCTCAGATGTTATATTACTGCATAGGGTAATGTGCTTTAATAGCCCGCAAACTCCAGTAACAAGAAAGATTAGTCAAGCAATAAGCTCTCATTCATCAGCTTAACTCTAGAATTGCTGCTCACAGGAGGGACTTAAGGCAGCAGACCTGTTAGTTATTCAAAGATATATATACTGAAAGTAGCTTGTTTTTCCTGATGGCAAAACTAAGAAATACTCATCAAAAATTGTAAACAATGAGGGAGGGAGTAAACACAGTGAGATCACTTATAATTCTGCCACCCAGGGATAGCCTCTAGAAGTTTTAACGTGTTATGGTTTGATTTTCTTCTTAAGCTTGTGCACGCGTGTGGGTGTGTCCCCTCCATGTTTCCATGAATGAACTGTATCGAACATGCTCTGACCTGCTTTCCTTCGCTTACTTAAAAAACAACAACAACAACCTTTTTTATTATGAAAAGTTTCTAACCTATATGAGAAGGTACTGAATAATATGCTGAATCTCCATTCATGGTTAATCTTGTTTTGTCTGTACTCAGATTTTTCTTGTGTCAGTAGAACCCTAGCCATCATAACGTTTAATCACTAAATATTTGAGTATGCATCCTTAAATTTTTTTTTAATGTTTATTTATTTTTGAGACAGAGAGAGACAGAGCATGAACGGGGGAGGATCAGAGAGAGGGAGACACAGAATCTGAAACAGGCTCCAGGCTCCGAGCTGTCAGCACAGAGCCCGACGCGGGGCTTGAACTCCCAGACCGAGAGATCATGACCTGAGCCGAAGTCGGCCGCTTAACCGACTGAACCACCCAGGTGCCCCTGAGTATGCATCTTGAAAAGATATTGACCCTTAACAAGCAACAATACCCTTGTCAAACTTCAGTCATTAACAACAATATTTTCAAATCCTCAACCATCCGGTCACCGTTAACATCTCTTTGGTTGTCTTACAATGATTTGCTTGAATCAGGATCAAAGTGTTCTTACAATTGCTTCCTCCAGTTGATGTGCTTCTTAAATCTTTAAAACCCATAGATTTCTCCTCTTCTTTTCCCCCTTATGGTTTATTTGTTGAAGACATTTGGTCATCTGTTTATGGAGTTTCCCAGTCTGGATTTTGCTGATTGCTTCCCTGTGGTGTCATTTGTAACATTCCTCTAAGTTGCTTGTTAGATCTCAAAGCTTGATCAGATTCCGATTCTATTTCTTATTAGTCAACTCTGCTTGGTAAATGGTACTGCGCCCATCCCTCAGGAGGCATGTAATTTTTGGTAACTCTCGTTTTATAATGTTTTCTAGATCTATCGTTATAGGCGGAATTGTGCCTCCCCCCAGCCCTCTCCCTGCCACCAGTTTACATAGTGAAGTCCTAATCCCTCAGTACCTTCAGAATGTAACTGAATGTGGAGATAAGGTGTTTAAAGAGGTGGCTAAGCTGAAATGAGGTTATTAGGAATCCTTATAATTAGAAGAGATACAGACACAGACGCACACGGAGGGACGACCGTTCGAAGACACAAGAAGATGGCTGACACCTTCATCTTGGTCCAGCCTCCAGGACTGTGAGGAGACACATTCCTGTTCTTTAAGCCAGTCAGTCTGTGGCCCTTTTTCAGGGTAGCCTCAGCAAGCTACTACATCTATAAATTTATTAGATGGTATAAAATGGTGAAGCCTCTAATCCTAACCTATCTTTTTTGTTTACCAGCTAAAATACTTCCAGGAAGATAAATTTCCCCTCACCAACTATTTTTTACCCACAGGTGTAATTAGCACTGGAAGGGCAAGGTAAAGGCTTGATTCTTTCCCTCTGGGCACCTGTTTACAAAATAATGGGTGGTTTCCTCATCATTCCCCAAGAGTGAACCATGAGCTTTTTCCTCAGTGTTTAGTGTCATTGTGAACTCACAGATTTAAACGTATTTGATGTGTTTCAATATACTTAAAAAAAAAAATTTTTTTAACGTTTATTTATTTTTCAGACAGAGACAGAGCATGAACGGGGGAGGGTCAGAGAGAGGGAGATACAGAATCCGAAACAGGCTCCAGGCTCCGAGCTGTCAGCACAGGGCCTGACGCGGGGCTCGAACTCATGGACCGCGAGATCATGACCCGAGCCGAAGTCGGCCGCTTAACCGACTGAGCCACCCAGGCGCCCCTCAATATACTTTTCTTGACCAAAACATCAAAAAACGTCTTCCTAGGCCAATATTATTCTAAATTATTAGTTTTCATGGTTGTACAATTTCCCCTTACATGAATGCATTAGAAGTTGTTTAATACTTTCTTATTGTTGGACATGTATATTACACCCCTTTTGATGTAGTGTTTCCACTGTAGTTCAGTTCAGTCTTTTTTTTCTTTTTTTCCAACGGTAGTTCAGTCTTGCTCTCACAAATATTGTTTTCCTGAAGTGAAGTAGTACTTTTCCTAATTTATTTGAAAGGGTGAAATTAGTGGATTAATTTTTAATGATGACCATGATATGAGAGGGAGTCTGGTTAGTTGAGCAGTCTTTTTATTGAAGCCTGAAAGATATTTTCTATTTGCCTATTTAAAATATTTATACCACTGGTGAGGGGAAATATCTTCTTTTTTCTCAAGGGTTGAACTTTTTCATCAAGGACAAAAGAAAAAATAAGACCGTCAATTAAGCTAAAATAATAATTAAAAGTAAAAAAGAAATGTCAGTGGCAAGGTACGTTTAGTTATTTGCATATCTGCTCGAGTGTTTTCATCTTTCAAATTGTTCTTGTTCTGAAAGACACAACTGTTACCTTTGTTAATCCTTCTCAGTGGTAAGAACCATCAAGTGCATGACTCGCTTTCGCGTATCTGGGTGCAGACGGGCCAGCTCTGAGTCGGGTGACCATCCATCCATCCACCTGGGGATACGTTTTGCCTGTTCTGAAATAATTCTTCATAATGTCCCCTATCATTCTCAAAAGAGTCCAGGGTTAGACAGGGAAGTATATAATCACCCTAGGTATTAATAGTTTTGTTTCTTCCTACTTACTCAGATTTCCTCACGTCCCTTATTTCAATTCCTCAAAGGCGAGAGAGAGACATTGAACAATCAGCTTCTTCCCTGTGCATCCAGACCTTCCCTCTCCCCACAATCACATGGCCATAGTTCCTTTCCTCCTTTTCTTGCTCCTTTTTCATTTAAGCAAATTGCTACTGTTGCCCCTCCCATCCCCTCCCCTATTTGCACGATAGTGCCCTCCGGTAGGACAGGAAGCCCTCGCGACAGGGAGAAAGTCACTGTGTAACAGAGCTTTGAGTAGGGTTTAGTCCAGTTGAGGAAACTGAAGCTAGAAGAGGCGTTGTCTGGGCCCAGGCGATACAGCTGGTTAGTGGCCCAGCAGGACAAGGGACCGGATCTTCAGATTGCTCTGCAGCTGATCTTGGCTGCTTAGTCCTGGTAATAATTGCCATGGCCGTTGGCAAATGTGATGTTTTGCCTCCCTTCCCCCACTTTTTGCCCTCAAGTAATAGACTGGAATGAAAGCAAGTCTCACACCTAGTCCTACTACACATGTATTACATTTATAACCGAGCCACGTTTATTAGAAGCAGGCAAAAAAGAACTCCACAACGTCTTTAAGCTCAGATCAATCCACACCTAATACTTAGGCTCTTTGACGAACATTTTTTTTTTTTTTTTTTTTTTTTAAGGAGGCGCCACGGCCAACGTGGGATTTGAACTCACTGAGCCAGCCGGGCGTCCCTCTTTGGCGAGCACCTTGCATTAAATGTCCACTTGGAGGCAGAGGCAACAGCGTTCTGACTGTAGGATTAGACAACCTTCTGGGCAGGTTGGGTGACAACATCCTACGTGAAGTCAAGGACGGAAGGAGAACACACCCTTGACCTGGAAGCCCATTGGGTTTGACAGATTATTTCTTGTACCTCATTTTTGCAAGGGCAGTAATACCTCTCAGTCTTTCCAGCCAACCATAGTTCTTGAACACCGTTCGTTTAACCAGTGAAAATGTATTTCTAACATTGAGGAAAGGATGATTAACATCAGGCCTGAAATCTGGTTCTTTCCTTTGGGCAGGGAGGCTGGGATGCCTCTGGGAAGGAAGAAAGAAGGTAGAAGTTTTTGTAAACATGCTAATTACAGACTTTCTGGCATATCACCAACAATAGCATTCAGGCTAACTAACCAGAGACTCCTGAGCTGTGGAATGGTTTTAGCAGAATGTACCCAGTCTGTGTAGGATTGCTTACATTAAGGAGACTTGGAATCTATGGATTTGTGGCATGAGACTCCTCAGAAAGTGTCAGGTAGGCTACGTGACTGAATATGAAAATAGCGATGTTTCATAACCCAAACATCTCCCTTTTACGTAAGTGATGCAGCCACATGTAATACTTGAGACCTCCATGCGTGTGCTCATGTATCGAGGAAGGACCCGGGGATCTAAGGTGGGGGTCACAGTCTTCGCTTTTCTTTACCTGTGCCTCACAATTACTCGTACTGTTGGCATTATTAATAAGTCTTGATACTGGGTAAGGACTCCGAGTTTTATTTCACACCCTGACACCCTGTGCTAGTTCCCATCCCCTGTGTTAATTAATGCATTCTCTGCTCTAGATATAGAAAAAAAAACAAAAAACAAAAAACAAACATCTGAAAGGCAAGACCTCACTCACCATCTGGAGTGTGGGTTTACGATCAGATGACTCACATGTTATTCAACCACCCCTGAGTGTAGATTACAGTTAACTTGTCTACATATACACATCCTGCTGTTCATACTGAGATATTTTAACATACACAATTATGTCTCTTAGGATCACCAGCGGTGGCCCTTGGCAACACTAACGATGGCTTTAGCATTAGCAGTGAGCACCACTTATTTCGTGACTGTTCTGAGCTGGACACTTCACATATATTCACCATAGTTCAATAAACTTGTAGGGTCTCTGTTCTCATTTTACAGATGAAGACGCTAAGCTTCAGAGCGGTTATGTAACTCGCCCAAGGTAACCTCAGTGTGTGACCTCAAGTCTGTGGTACCCAAAGCCTTGGGATCTGTTTCAACACTGGGCTGCCCCTAATGTTGACACAGAGGACAAAGGTGAATGAGAATGTAGGTTCTCTCAGTAGTGTTATTACCGCGGCTGTAAGTGAGTCATCTGAGCGCATCATTCCTCAGTTTACCTCTCCTCCAGGAGGGGCGATATGACTAATAACGGTTTCAGATCTGTGATTCGTAAGTTCAAAGTGATGGTCATATGCTAAGCAACATCATCCTGCCAGGCCCAGGGGGACCGTGGGCTTATCTACGTGGAAATTTCATGCAGAATTTTGAGCATTGAGATCAGCACCATTAGGTAGTAAAGCTAGAACAGTTGGAATGACAGGTGAGACAACCAAAGGTTTCTTTGCCAGCACCTTTGACCTTGACAGCTTCCTTTCCGACGCCTGACTAATTCCTAGCACGGACGGGAATAAAGGAGGTGATAAAGGAGTAGAGGTGAAGCATTCTGCACGGTGCTTTCCCGGGCATGCTGTCCACCGCTGGGATTCTGGGGGATTGGCTTCGCAGGTAAGTCCACGGACACATTGGCATCTGCTACTGGCCGGTTTCCAGTCCCTTCCTCCGGCATGTACATTCTATGGGGGCAGATGTTTATAGTCGGTGCATACTATCATCTCAGGTTGCAGTCTGTCATGGGGCAGGTGCACAATAAATATTTGTTGAATGACTGACTTGTCTTCTCATATAGGTATTTCGTTACTGGCTGAGTACTTCCTTCCCAAGTTCGTATGTTGAAGCTCTCATCCCCCACGTGATGGCACATGGGGTCTTCGAGAATTAGTTAAGTTTAGATGAGGTCATGAGGTTGGGACTCTCCTGATGGGATCGGTCCGCTGGTAAGAAGAAGGAGCGACAAGAGAGCTCTGTCTCTCGTTCTGTGTGCTTATGCACCAAGGAAAGGCCGTGTGGGGATATAGTGAAAATTATACCTGCAACCCAGGAAGCAGGTTCTCACCAGACACGGAATCTGTCAGCATCCTGATCTTGGACTCCCAGTCCGTAGAAATGAGAGAAATGTGTGTTGCTTACATCGGTCAATCTATGGTATTTTTTCTTTTCTTTTTAAATAGCAGTCCATGCTAAGATATGTCTTGAATATCAGAATGTTTCCATCCAACCCAGGAAAAGCCCACAGGGAGCGGACTTTTGCTCTAGCCGTGTGTGTTAATCTTGTCATCCGTACTAGACTTCGGACGTCTCAAGTGCAGGCTGTAGACCTCTCCAGGATTCTCCCAGCTTCACCCTTATTTTGGATACACACCCTGAGCACTCGGAGAACGTGTTGGCCATCAGCAACATCCAGGCAGGCTGGCAGAGCTGAAGTGTGCGTGTGGCTCCCGTGTTCCCAGCTCCATTGGAAGAAGTCCGGGTCAGGGTAGGGATGGGGTGACCTTGTTCCAAGTAAATAGCAGTTCTGCTTCCTTTCCTCCACCTCCCCCCACCCCCGTTCTTTAATTTATAGCCTGTGCAATGGGGAGAGAGGGTGGGGGAGGCAAAACCACTGATGAATGCGCCTTACTTCCTTGAGGTGTCAGGGAATGTAATAGGAGAGGCTCTGTCTTCAGCCCATGGCCCATGCCAACATGTTAGAAGTAGCCCATAACTTAACGTGATGACTTTTCTGGCTCAGAGATGACAAGTGAGGTCGAGTGGGTGTGGTGCACTTGCTTTTAAAGCAAAGGCAGGGGCGCCTGGGTGGCTTGGTCGGTTAAGCGTCTGACTTCAGCTCAGGTCATGATCTCACGGTCCATGAGTTCGAGCCCCGCTTTGGGCTCTGTGCTGACAGCTCAGAGCCTGGAGCCTGTTTCAGATTCTGTGTCTCCCTCTCTCTCTGCCCCTCCCCTGTTCATGCTCTGTCTCTCTCTGTCTCAAAAATATATAAATGTTAAAAAAAAAAAGCAAAAGGCAGAGGGCAGAGGGTTAGTGGGTGGCGTGAGAGATTATTTGCACCTCTAAACTTCTCTCCCGCTGCCAGTGGTCTCAGAGAACCCTCTATTTCTTAGCAAGGTACCCTGCTGGGACCTTGAGAGTCTAAAAGACTTGATTTTGGGTCCACAAACTGTGCGGTCACCAGTTCTCATGTAGACCAGTGATAGAGCGGCCATATAACTTATTCTCCAAATGTGGACACTTTTGAAAATGAAATGGAGCATTAATTGGACAACCCAGACTGTCTCAGGTGAAGAGGACAATGCAAGTGAAAGCCAGGACTGTCTTGGGCAAACTGGGATGTACGGATACCCTAGCCAGTGGCTGCTAACATCGATACCAGCAAGGAAAGCATCAGGCCATCTCCCTACTTCCAGAGTTTTCCATCAGCCAATACTGGAAAAAAGAAAATCCCTCCTACGGGCTCACCTTGGGACTTTGTTTTTCTGACACACTAATTGATGACCTTCTCTAGGCATATGGCGGTCCTTGCTGTCACGGTCATGGTCCTTGCTCTTGGGATGCTTACAGTCTAATGTGTGTGTGTGTGTGTGTGTGTGTGTGTGTGTGTGGTGTCTGATGGATAAGTGAAGACCATGTCGTGTGTTAAGTGCTTTGACAAACGCAAGTGCAACTGGAGACAAAGGAGGGGCAGCTCATTGGGGACAGAGTAGGCTAGGGCAGGACAAGAAGGCCTCCTTACTCCAAGACTCTCGAGGCACTTGTATGTTAGCTTTTGCGTGGAGGAGCATGTAGAAGACATGTACTACACGGTTCCCTTCCCAAGGGACTTACAGTTGACTGGGGGGTAAGATGCATGTGGAAACAATACTAGTTGATCTGCACCATTTTGAATTATGGGTGCCATCTTGGGTGATGCTCTTAAGTGCATGAGGTCTTAGGGGGCGAGGGGCAGGGGATAAGAGAGTTCAGGAAGGGCTCAAGAGGACCCGAGCCAAACTTTGGAGATGTACTTGGGCCCCAGCTGTGGCCATCATGCCGGAGTCGGTGCAGCACAGCGAAATGCCTGGGCTCTCCAACAGCAGGACACCCTGTGACTGCCTGCTATGTGGGTCCTAGTTTGCCCCTGGGCACACACGACTGCCAGTCCTCTGAGCAACCTTGCAAACCAGATGCCATTACCTTCGTTTTCTAGTTGAAGCTCAGGGAGACTTAGTGCCCTGGCAACGAACATACTGAAGGTAGTCAGTGGGGCTTATATTTGAACCCAGGTCTGTATCAAACCTCAGCTCATACATATTCCACTATCCCAGTGGTCCTCTGAACTGGGACCAGCAACATCAGACTCGTTTCCTGTTATAAATACACACTCTTGCTCCCACCCCAGACCCCTGACCTACTGAATAAGAAACTCTGGGGGTGGGCCTAGGAATCTATGTTTTAAGAAGCCTTACCAGGTGGGGCGCCTGGGTGGCTTAGTCTGTGGAGCATCGGACTTCGGCTCAGGTCATGATCTCACCGTTCACGAGTTCCAGCCCCGCATGGGACCTACTGCTGTCAGGGCACAGCCCTCTTGGGAGCCTCTGTGTCCTCCCCCCCCCCCCCCCCCCCCGCCCTGCACACCTTCCCCACCCATGTGCACGTGCGTGCTCTCTCTCTCTCTCTCTCAAATAAGCGTTATTAAAAAAAAGAAGCCTTCCAGGTGGTTCTGATGTACCTTACATTTGAGAATCATCACACAAGACCAACCGTCTCCGTTTCTTACCTGTAAAATGGGACTATTATTCCCACCTGACAATGTTGTGGTAAGGATTACAGAAGAGAACACACAGAAAGCATCCGGCTCAGTACCCGGCTCGTAGTGGGGAGAAAGGAAAGTAGTATTTTTCTTCCTGCTGTGTCCCCTGAGGACATGGAAGTGTTCTGATTTTTTAGCCAGCTCAGTATCTGGAATGTAGCGGATGAAGGTTGGAGAGAAGAGGAGGGCCATTCGCGTGGGATGAGGGTATTTTGCATGAGAGGGCAGCACACGACCAGCAGTTGTTACCTGGTGGGGCACGAGGCTGTCCTTCCATTGTCTTTAAGCTGCGTCCTTCTGTCTTGTCTGTAGGAGATTATAATGATCATTATTATTGGTGAGACACCCGTTCCGCGTAATGAGCGCGCAGTTCGCGACAATCAGCAATGAGCAGTTCCTTGTAATTGGCTCATAAGAATGACAAGGTGTAGAAAGTGCAGTTAAGGCCGTTTCAATTCACTTGTGCCATTAGCGGGAGCTCATTAATGACACGAGCGAAGAGAAAGTATCAATAAAGAATCCTGCTCTCTGTAGTCACAACTGTGCATGGAGCCTCTTCCTTCCAGAGTTCAGCGGCAAAGGTGTCCCTGTGCTGGGGGCTGCCTCCTGACCTGCCTGCTCTCTGCACTCTTATTTATGTGGTTTCGCAGAGCGTCCCGTCTCCACTGAGCTGCAGCCAGGCTGGGGACGTAGCTTACAGAGAGGATGCAAGGGGCAGTACCCCTCACGTGGGCTGTCGTTGGCATTTGGCACGGGCCCAGGGGATCACAGCCGTGGCCTGTCCCCGGGGCCTCCTGAGCGTGTCCTGAAGGAGTGGGCAGGCTGCAGGGAGCTCTCTCAGCTCGATCACCCTGTTGTGAAGTTAAAGGTAAGTGACAGCCATGATTGAAAACAATGTGCTAACATAGAGTCAATAAACGTCGTTGAGCGATTGTTCCAAGCCAGGCTCTGTTTTGGGACGTTCTTCTTCGTTCTTAGCTCTTTCCTAACCAAGTGGTAATACTGAGGCCAGCTCTGTGCACACACAACTCAGTAACTGAGCTGTATGGCGTGATTCAAGGCTCTAGGAGTCCCTTCTGTTATCGAAAAGAGCCTCCCCCAATAACAAAACATTGTAAAGCGTGACTAACCAAAACCCCAAACAAAACCCCATTAATGACTAGTGGTGGATGCCTGAAATGCCACCATTCTGCATCCTACTGAAGGGGTTACATATGATCTGCTCAAATCTGGGATGTGGAATCATGAAATCAGGACAGTCCTCTGGGTATATGTTTCTTACCTGGTCAGTAACCCTTGGCGGGGGGGGGGGGGGGGGGGCCCCAGGTCGTGTGGGTTGGGGATTTGCAAAGGGGGGGCTGACTTCCCAGGAACTGCTGGGGGTTGAAAGGGAAGAGGAGGCAGCCCCACAGCCCCCCTTTGCCTGCTAGCATTTTCCTGAGACCTGGCGTGACGGGCGCCCCCTTGCTGTGAGAGGCAGGCGGTGGAGACCGGGCGGCTCCCACGTAACAGTCGCTAAGAAACTGCATGTCAAGGAGACCCCTTCACTTTCCTTTCTTGCCCCTGGCAGCGTGTTGTGCAGAAACCTGAATCCTGAGACCACAGAGGCTGAGAAGTCTCAGAGTATCCTGAGGGCAAAGTGGGGATTCCTAAGGAGTCATCTGCGACTTAGGGACTCAATACTTTCTGCAGACGTTCTGCGGGGGGCTGGGCCTTGCAGGGGCCAGCAGATCGGCTCTCCGTTCTCATGGTTTAGGGCAGTGTTTCTTAAGCTTCTCTTCATTATTGCTTCCTCAAGGAGACTTCTTTTGTTTGCCTTCTAAAAAAACGGTCCCTCCCCCATAGAATTTTAATTTTTGTTTACTTAAAATATTTTTTTAAGTGTTTATTTTTGAGAGAGGGAGACAGAGCATGAGAGGGGGAGGGACAGAGAGAGAGAGAGAGAGAGAGAGGGAGGCACAGAGTCCAAAGTGGGCTCCAGGCTCTGAGCTGCGAGCACAGAGCCCGATGCGGGGCTCGGACCCACCAAGGCTGAGATCATGACCTGAGCTGAAATCAAGAGCTGGATGCTTCATGGACCGAGTGACCCAGGTGCCACCCCCCTGCCCCCCGTAAAATTTTACTATCATAGTTATACTTATGTACTGTATATATATTTGCGCTTTATACGCAAAAAGAGTATGATATTTTTGGGGTGCTTCAGTTGGAGGAGCACGTGACCCTTGATCTCGAGGGCGTGGCTTTGAGCCCCACATTGGGGGTAGAGATTACTAAAAATAAAATAAAAACTTAAAAAAAAAAAAGTATGAGAGTTTTCACCTCTGTCCAGCATCCCCATTGAAATGTGGACACGTAGGTGGAAAAATGATAAAGGTGAGGACAGAGATTCGTAGGAAGCCCATAGCTATGCCATACGTCATGCTCATTCTGTGCTGGGAGCCATTCCAAGTTCTTACACGTATTATCTAATCCTCATGGCAATGCTGTGAAATAGATGCGGGAAACTGAGGCCAAAGGGCATTAAATAACTTGTCCACAAAAGTGGCCAGGTTTGGTGATTGTGATCGGAAAAGTTCAGGACTTCTTACACTGTTGACTTCACTTATACAGCTGGCCTGTGGACGATGTGGGCACCTCCCTCACAGTCGAAGATCTGACTCTCCCAAAACTTAACTACTAACAGCCTACTATTGGCTGGAAGCCTTACTGAGAACATAGCCAGTTTAGTAACACATGTTCTGTATGTTGTGTGTATTCTGTACTGTATTCTTACAAAAGTAAGCTAAAGAAAATGTTGTTAAGAAAGTCCTAAGGAAGAGAACATATGTTCTGTATTTATTGGAAAAATCCACATATTGAAATAATCCACTTCAAACCCATGTTGTTCAAGGGTCAACTGTAATATGCCCTTCGTTTTTACGTACGTTTGACTGTTTTGCCAGCCTGTAACCTCCCTACAGAGTAAAAGAACTTCGTACAGTCAGTTCAGTAAACGTAACAGACGTTCTCTCTCTCGTCTTGGTCCTTCCTTATGAAGGGGATGATAGCATCCCTCCCAGGGTTGGAGCTAATGTGAGTGCTTAGCACATAGGCTGGCCCGTAATAAAGGCTCAGTAAATGTTAGTTGACATTAATAATTAATTCATATCGGATGACTGACATGATTAGCATATCAAACACCAGCCTGAGCATCACACCCTCCTTCTTTAGCTGAAATCACATTCTTTGGAGGCAAAATTATGCTTCTGAGATGTTCAGTGGTTTTTGTCCTCTTAAGTAGGTAAATATTTCTCCCGTAATTTGATTTACTCTATAAAGATGAGCACAGTAAGTTTGTTTTTTTTTTTTTTTTTGCCCCTAGATGGAGGCATCAATTTTATATACCTAAATTCATATGGATTCAACGTTAGTGAAGGAAATCCGAGTTGACCGGGGCTCCTGCCTGTTGCAGGCTGCAAATTACTCAGGAGCGTAGATAAAGTGTAGTGTCTTTGTGTTGTCCATAAATACAGTTTTCCTCTAAATTAACTTTTAAGTCCTTCAAGGTTTAAAGCAGTTTGACCTGATTCATTCATTAGGGAACCTTCAAGTCTTTTAGGAAACAAAATGCTGTCTTCTTTACCCCCATGTCTCTCCCCTGCCCACCTCCACTCCAAAGTGGCGTCTGGTGTCCTTGGGGTGAAGGAAGAAGGCGGGGGGCTCTTGGAAGGGTGTGCAAGGAGGCTCCTTCCAGAGTGTTTCCTGACCATGTGGGTGGGACGCTCCAACCTGGGGATTCCCTGCCTTCATCCAACACTGTTCCCCTTACGTTTCCACCTTCACCTGGAGCCCCCTCCTGTCCCAGTTCCCTGGGCTGGAAGGGGTGACTTTCCCTTCCTCGTCCGGTGGGATGCCCTTCCCTGGCAGAAAAGTGCTGGAGTCTGAAGTCTCCTGGGCCTGGACCCTGATGTGTCAAACAGATTCTACAGAAACAGCAAATCTTCCCTTGTTTCAGCCATGCCTGATTTTAAGCTTAGTGTCTGGTTAAAGAGGTCAGGGCCCGGGGAACCGACCGCTCTGGTGCGATGGGCCACAGTCTGGGAGGTGGGAGGTTACAAATGGCAAACGAGGAGCTGGGGTTAAGACGCCTTGATTTACTTTGGGCAAAACATCATCCCCGTCTGTATCTGTGTGTCGGAACCGAGTGAAAACCTGGCGGCCTAAATGGCCACATGAACTCGGATGAGTGCCACGTGTAAGTAACGCGCACAGTGGAAGGAGCTGGTTGATGACGGCCATGGCGATGGAGTGCTCGGGAATGAATGGGGAATAATGATCAGAATGCTGCCGGATGGTGCCTCTAACAGCAGGCGCTGCAGTGAGCAAACTCGGTCATGATTGGAAAAGAAAGAACAAGACTACGTCAAGGTTTGTGTTCACCGAGGTTCCCATATGGGTCCGAGACTGCAGCAGTGATTATTTCTGCTACACGAGAACCATCTGCTTCCTCACACTGGCGTCATTTCACAGCACAAGGACAGGACCACAGCCTTAAATTCTAAAAAACGCGAGTCGCAGAACCTAATGCAAAGGAAAGTATTGGTCTTCAGATGTTATTTTCCATTCACCTGCTGCTGAAATAGGCCCAAAGGTACTCCAACCTTCCTAACTTTGTCCATCCAACTTGTACCTTCTTCCTGCTTTCTCCTTCTTCCCTCTCTTCCTCCCTCCTTTTCTCCCTCCTCCCTCCCTCCCTTCCTTCCTTCCTTCCTCCCTTTCTTCCTCCCTCCCTCCCTCCTTCTTTCCCTTTCTCCTTCCCTCTTTTCCTCTGTTATTCATTTACAACACCCCTCCCCACTCCTTTCTTCTGTCATTCACTTGCAACCCCCCTGCCGCCCACCAACTGCTCCAGCCCCACTGATCACCTTTCCTTCCACGATCCCCTTCTGCGCGGTCAGTTCTACACACTTTAGCATTTGACTTAATGATGCTCTGTACTGTCTTGTGTAATTTAAACAAATATTTCTTGTATTTCAAAGTCATCATCTCAACGGGATAATACACGCTTCTGTGGGAGAGACTCTAGGGTTTTTCTTCTCTGTGCCTACACTCCTGCATTAGTGAATGTTCACTAGGTATTTCACGCCCGACTTAGGAGAACAACAATAATGGTAATTCTAAATTTTTTTTTTCAACGTTTTTATTTATTTTTGGGACAGAGAGAGACAGAGCATGAATGGGGGAGGGGCAGAGAGAGAGGGAGACACAGAATCGGAAACAGGCTCCAGGCTCCGGGCCATCAGCCCAGAGCCTGACGCGGGGCTCGAACTCACGGACCGCGAGATCGTGACCAGGCTGAAGTCGGATGCTTAACCGACTGCGCCACCCAGGCGCCTCAAATAATGGTAATTCTAGAGCATTGTGTCTAGACAGTGTGGAGGGCAGAGCTTTGCTTTCTGGCTCTTGCGTTTTTCTGTTATGTCCTTTTTTAAGGGCTTCCTGGTCTCATGACGTGAATGAAACGAGAGGTGTGTTTGGCATTAACCTTATTGTCACCGTCATCATCCACTGATCAAGACCGCTACCACTCAGGTATTGAACGCTTACTATGTGCCACATACATCATCTTATTTAGTTCTCAAAATAGGCTTCGTGTCATAGGCATTGCTTCTTCCACCTTGTAATTAAGAAATTGAGAGTTTCCTAACTTTCCTTATTATAATTAACCCATCAAATAGCTAATAGAGCCCCTACTGTGTGTCAGAGGGTATTCTGAGGTTCTACAAATATTATCACATGTAATTCTCAAAACAATCTCAGTGAGGTCAGGTTATCATTCTCCCTATTTTACAGACGTGAAAAGTAAGCTTTGTAATTTAGCTTTGTAACTAAGACGTGAAAAGCAAGCTTTTAACTTGTAACTTAGCTTTGTAACTAAGCTAGCTCTCCACGAGCTTTGTAACTTAGTTGACTAAGTAGTTACTGAGCTCACGTTTTGTGCCAAGTTGTCCTAGATGCTGAGGAACGGTAGTGGAAAAGACTGACACAGTCGTTGGCTATCTGGAATTTAAAATTTTTTTTTTTCAACATTTATTTATTTTTGGGACAGAGAGAGACAGAGCATGAACGGGCGAGGGGCAGAGAGAGAGGGAGACACAGAATCGGAAACAGGCTCCAGGCTCCGAGCCACCAGCCCAGAGCCCGACGCGGGGCTCGAACTCACGGACCGCGAGATCGTGACCTGGCTGAAGTCGGATGCTTAACCGACTGCGCCACCCAGGCGCCACTTGGAATTTAGAGCTAGTAGGGAAACCCACAGTCTGGTGGTGTGGGGGTGGGCGTCCTGTTTCATGGACGTGTACTCACTGAAAAATGGCCGTATTCGGTGGACGCACTCGGGTCCGGGATGATTGATTGTCTTTGCATCCCGATGCTGCCCTAAGGCACTGGCCAGAGTCACCGTTCCCTGGACCCCAAGCTTTAGAGAGCCTTGCATATTAGACACACCAAACACGTCTCTTTGAAGACACATGGCGCCCTGTGTCTTGGAGCTCCATACTGGCATAGAGTGACTTGCGTCCTTGAACGTCACCTTGGTGACTAACACCAGCAGGCCCCAAGGAAGCAACTCTTCGCGAGTCTTGCCTTGCGTCGTCAAGGTCGTGGACAACCGTGTTGGAAGATAACATGGATAGTAAGCTGTGTTGGCACCGACCTTGTGGGAGATCATTGCTTGGGAGACCAGGAAGATTTGAATTGCAGAAGCACTTAGGAAAAGGAAGAGACAAGCCAATTAGGTGGTCCAGACGTCCCTTGGAGACAGACTACGCAAACTGTCCAACTTTCAGAACGCGTGGTTATGGTAGAGTCTTGCAAAATAAAGGGTCATTTTCTACTGGTGCCAACGTCTGTTTCCTTTCTCCTCTTCTTCCTGTTCCATTTGGGAGAACTCACCAGTGAGGCCCGTATTCACAGGCACCGCACACCGTGGGGGGAACATTTTGTGACAACGTACGTAGGGAGGTCTAGACGTTAACGCGTTAACGCTGTAAAATATAACTGTTTTCTACACTGGCATTTGGATAGGCAGTGAATGTCAGAATCGTAAATGGCTTTATTTTCAGATAAATAATGAGAGAATTTAATTTTCAAAGAATTAAAAAAGAGAGTTTTATTTAACCACACTTGCTTTTTTATGATTTATTTGTTTATGTTTTCGAAGCTTATTTATTTATTTTGAGGAGGGGCAGAGAGAGGGAGAGGGAGAGAATCCCATGCAGGCGCTCTGTGCTGTCAGCACAGAGCCCGCCCGTGGGGCTTGAACTCACGACACCGTGAGATGGTGACCTGAGCTGAAATCAGGAATCGGCTGCTTAACCGAATGAGCCACCCAGGGGCTCCTACCACACTTGATTCTTAAAGTTGAACTTTGTTACTTATAATTAATTATTTACTTAAGTTTAACAGGTAATTTTGCTTATTTTTGAACAAAAATAACTTCTTAGAAAAATTAGCAACAATTTTGGTTTTTCACTGACACTTTTGAAGAAAAGAGATTAAAATTTTGCACATATGAAATGTAAATTCCTCCGATCATAACTGACAACAGAGCACATATTCTGTGGACACCTTTAACATAATGATTTTAATGAAATCAAATGAAGAGGGTTCGAGAAGTAGGAAGAGGCAGTGGTGGGGGTTAGTGAGGAGTGCGGGCTTTGCATGTTCAACCAACCAGAGTAATTTGGAGAGATGGCAACCACGCACGGATTTGTTGAGGTCTTAATAAGTTCCAGGACCCTTTTTGGGTATGAGTATCTAAAGCAGATACTCTCTCTCCCTCTCTCTCTGCCCCCCCCCCCCGAATAAATAAGTAAGCTTTAAAAAATAAAAGTTAAAGGGTGTCTGAGTGGCTCAGTCAGTTAAGCGTCTGACTTCAGCTCAGGTCACGATCTCATGGTTCGTGGGTTCGAGCCCCACGTCGGGCTCTGTGCTGACAGCTCAGAGCCTGGAGCCTGCTTCAGATTCTGTGTCTCCCTCTCTTTCTGTCCCTCCCCGGCTCACGCTCTGTCTCTCTTTGTCTCTCAAAAGTAAATAAACGTTAACAAAAAAATGAAAAAAATAAAATAAAACAGAGACATCTAGTAGAGATCCAATGCAAGCCACATATCTCATTCAAAATTTTTTAGTAACTGCATGAAACAAGTAAAGAGAAATTAGTGAAATTATTTCTATTAACGTATTTTATTTAATCTCTCAAGTAATTACTAACAAAATTACGAACGAGGTATTTAGTTTTTCATCCTTAGTCTAGAAATTTGGTGAGTATTTTACACTGGTATTTTACATCTCCATGCAGACTAGCCACCTTGTGAGTTCTCCGTAGACACGAATGGCGATGGTGATCGTGTTGCACAGCACGGGTCTGGATCTTTATTTGGAATTCTGTGTCTGAGTCACCTGAGAGAGTTAGAATCCTCCAGGGGCCAGGATTCCATAAATGTAGTACTCCTGACTTTACTCCTAGGCTGCATGGTCAGTTGGCTTTCTTTTACTGCTGGCATGAAGTCAAGTTCACAGGACATGTGTGACCCACCCTGAACTTATTTTTTTGAGGATTTGCAGCTCCTGTAAGGTGACAGACCAGGGGCATTGGAGCCCCAACCAATGAGGACATATGAGGGTATCAGGAAAGCCTTGGCCCACAGGTTTCTGCCAACAAAAATTTCTCTAAATCTCAATGATGGCTTTATGATGGCCAAAATTTGGAAACACCTTAATTTTCACAATTAGGCTGGTCATCTCAAAAAGGTAATGTCCTGAATCAGGGTCAGTTAACATCCTCTTGAACGGAAGGAAATTAAGCTTTTGAAAGTGAAGTTCCAGAACAAATTCTGGTTCCGGAGTGAATATTTTCACAGACAAAGAAAGCTGTCAGGAGTTTAGTTTTTGAACTTCTCATTCCCTGAGGAGTGGGCTGGAGGCAGCAGGCAAAGTGGGGCAAGGCCTCATGGCGGAGGGGTCTAGCATGAGCTGTAGGATCAGGAGGGCTGGCCCAGGGTGCCCAGAGCAGGGGCGCAGAGGCATGGTGTGGTCAGACATCTCGGCCAGAGGATGAGTAGGAACGTGAGGGAAAGGGATTACGGAGCTCCAGCCAAGACTCGTATTCCCAAGAAGAAAATTTAGAAAAGGAAAATGGGGTCCCAGCAATGAAGAGATCTGGGAGACCATTAAAGGCAAAACCAAAGCTCTCCCCAACAGAACCCAGGTATCGGTGCTGGGACCTAAGATCTGAGTGGCACAAGAGTAGCAGAAGCTTGGGTCGCTCACCAAGGCTGGTCACAGCTCTTTAAACATGAACGGTAGGGGGCGACCAGCTGTTGGGTGTAGCTGAGCCTGAGTGGGTGGGAAAGGGAGGGTGAAATGGACCCAGATAAAGGGGGAATCGGGTACATAGGTGGGAGGGGGGGTGGCGAGCGAGGTCTGACAGCCAAAATCTTTGCCTGTAGATCAGCGAAGCATGTACCAGAAGGGGCATGAGAAAAACAAACCCTTCCCTTCATTCAGCTTTTTGTTCAAATATCTCTTCCTCATAGGCTTGTCCCGACCACCATGTCTAAAATGGACACGGCCCTTTCTGATTCTCCAAATCCATTTACCCTGCCCTGATAATATACACTATTTGATAATATGTCATGTCCGAATAGATGTATCTATGTAGAATATGGCACTATACAATATATACACATATATATGCACACACCTCCACACCCACAACCGCATAGGCTTACTTTCTGTCTTCCCTCTAGACTGATTTTATCTGCTTTGCCCACCACTGCCTCCTGCGTCTGGGATAGGGAGTGGCACTTAGTGGGCACTCAATATTAAATAAGCAAATGGCAGCAGGGGATGACTCATGTCATCAACTGAATGTTGGGCCACGCCTACCTGGCTCCAGCTGGGATCTCCAGCGAGGCCACCTGTGGTTCTCGCATGACCTTCCCCACAACGTGGCCTCCGGTCTGGCTGACGGGAGGATTGGGTCCCCGGACTCGTTCTCATACGGGAGATAGACTCTGACTCATAGCAACCTGTTGGGATGTCCAGAGCTGGGGGTCTCTTACTTCTCAAAGGGGAGCTGGTGAACCTTGTATTCGAAGAGCTGGCGCCCTGGTTGGCTGTTCCCGTGAAACTCTGGGATGGGGGCGGTGCTGTGAGGGTGCCTGGGTACACACCTGTGGGCCCCAGTCCATCTCCTTCCGGAGACTGAGTGGCTTCCTCCATCTGGAATGTCTGTGCCCAGCCATGGGGTCCAGCCTGCTCTGGGATTCTCCTGTGTGTGTGTTTCCAGGCCACCTTCCTGCTTCTGTTCCTGGTCCCGCCTGTGACGATCCCGCACACCTGACCTAGTGCATGCTTCCCGTGTTCTAGGCATGCTACATGTAACGGCACATGCAGTCCTCGTGTTCAGTCGCGAGACGGCACCTGTTACCACCACCTTTGCATCCAGGAGAAGCTTGGGACAGTCATGCAGTCATGCCCTTGGGACAGACCGACGGGAGACGCAGCAGAGGCTCCTGGTTCCTGTGGCTCAGCTTCTCCTGCCCCTTCTCAACCCTGCTTTGCTCTCTGCCTCCCTTTATGGGCACCAGGGATCTGCCTTTAGACCAAATGAGCTGAAGTGGGGTGAGGAAGGGCAGCAGAAATCAGCAAATGGTCCCTTGGCTCTGTAGGGAAAGAGAGATCGGGCGACAGTGAGTCCTTAATTTCTGTGTAGGAAACCCTTGCAGTCACAAATGGAAACCATAGAGGAGGCTTCGTTTTATGGCTCGAGTTGGAATCAACCTGGGTTGATGGCTCCGGTGTGGGCTCCCACGCTCGCGGGCGCGGTAACGCTTTCCAGGAGCAGACACAGGGGATGAGCTGCTTTGGGTTGAGAGAGCCACACTCTGCCCCAGGCTGTGGAGTAGCTCAGAGGTACCAGCGCCGCCGAGGAACTGCTGTCTGCTTTGGGAATGAATCCTGCCCGATCTCGTATTTGGTATGGGAAAACCGACGGGGGGTTCAAGCCCTGGAAGCTTAGTTTTCTTATCTGTAAAATGGTGATGAAAGCAGCCTAGGGATCCTTGGAAGACTGGCTGCTTTGTGATGGAAAGCTCACAACACAGTGCGGGGTGCACGGAAGGTACCCACCTTGGACACCTGCTGTATCCGCCTGCCCAGCCTCCACTCTCCCTTCCTACACACCATGCGAATCCTCTTTTGGAATGCCCATGCCCCCCCATCCCCCTGCTGAGGTGGCCACATGACCTGGGCCGGGCCAATCAGAATTGTGGAGTCTGGGTCGGGGCTGGCTGTGTGACCCAATCCAGGGCAAACCCGTCTCAATTCTGGGACTTCTGTTGGAAAAAGCTGAGCGGGGAAGACAGGGTTCGGAGCTGCTGGGGAGCCGTCGCAGACCCAGATGGGTAGGGCTCAGTTAAGGACAAAGCTGACACGCGGCAGGAAAGAGAAACGACGGGGCCTGATGGGGGTCTTGGGGCCCGGGATCCAGCTGTGCGGTGTTTCCCAGGACGAGAGCCAAGAAGCTCTCATTTACTAGGTCAGCCATGTGCGGTGGGAAGTGTCTCGATTCATTTCGGGCTCGCTACACACTGTCGAAAGGTCGAAGTGCTCTCAGTTATTATTATTAGCAACAATAACATCGACAGCATCTTCCAGTTATCCAGCATGCACACCGTCAGGCCCTCTCCAAAACGTTTTACGTGCCTGGTGTATTTAATCCTCTAAGTCTCCCTAGAGACAGGTGCTCCCACTATATTCATCGAGCAGATGGGAAAGGTCTCTCATCCGCTATAGAGGTATGTGCCCGACCTGGATTTTCTCAGGTGGTAGAGCCAGTGCGGGAACAGTCTGGATCCGGAGGCCACACCCCTGACCCCTGGGCCTATAAATTGTGCAACATAAGATATGATTCGGAAGTTGTACAAGATAAGGTTTTTATTTATGGATGTGAAGGAATCTATTTCTTTTCCCTGGAGAACTCCTTTCCCGAAGGAAAAAAAAGAACTACCAGGAGGCCCAGAGTTTGGAGAGATACAAAAGTATTGTATTAGTCAGTAGAAGGAGAGATAGATCAGAGAGAGAGAGAGAGAGAGAGATCAGAGAGAGAGAGACAGAGAGGGAGAG
>NW_024412395.1:8483585-8523925 GCF_014898765.1 Herpailurus yagouaroundi | reverse complement strand
AGATCAGAGAGAGGAGAGAGAGAGAGAGAGAGAGATCGATTTTAAGGAACTGGTCCGCATGATTGCGAGGGGCTGGTGCGTCTGAAACCCACAGGGCAGGCCAGCAAGCTGGAAACTCAGGCAGGGTTTCTGTGTTGCAGCTGTCAGTCTGAATTCTTTCTCAATGCCTTCAACCGGTTGGCCTTCCACGAGATCCCCAACCGCATGACAGTAGTCTCCTTTACTTAGAGTCTACTGATTTCAATGTTAATCACACCTTACAGATACCTCCGCAGCACATCTAGGCCGGCGTTTGTCCAAACAACTGGCCACCATGGCCTAGCCAAGTTGACAAATCATATCGCTGTCCAGTCTTGGGTAGCTCTGGTCAACGGTTTCCCTGTCTGGTCTCCATGTTCCCATCTGTAAGAAGAGTGGTACGCTGGGGAAATCTCCAGGGCCTTCCAGATAAGATATCCTTGCCTCACCCAGAAGACCTTATGGCCCGAGTCACAGGCAGTGGGAAGGATTCTGGCTTCTCCTCTCCAAACCTCTCTTGGGCTGATCAGCTCCCATCCCTCCCTCTGTCAGTGTCTACCTCATTCTCATGCTCCTCTTTGCATACTGCCACGCACATGGCCAAAGGGGCCAGCAGCCCTGAGTGGGCATGACATGTGCGTCCCATGCCGATCACTGATTAGCATGGCTGCCTCCCTTAATTCAGATTCTGGGGAGAGAGTGTGCTTGATCCCTGGCCAGCCAGCGGGTTGGTTGGAGTCGCGTCAGGTACTGACTCCGGGTTTAATCAGCTATGGCTGGGCAGTAGATGCCTTTGGGCTTGGTTCCTTCCCAGTAGATGACGTGGGAGCCTGTTCCTGTGGGGGGCCGGAGGAGAAGAGGAGGTGGGGGCCACCGTGCAGGGCAGACAAATTGACTGGCACATCCGTCACAGGTCTAGGCTTTCATGCTGGAATGACCCACCTCTTGACGTTGCCGCTGTGTGTTTGTTTGGCCCGTGGAGACTGTGCAAAGCAACTGGCACCACACCCGCGTCAAGGGTGCTCATTCTGATGTTGGTGAGAGCGGCGGAAAGAACTGGATGGAAAATATTGTGAGGACAAACAGATCAAGAAAGAGGGGGCTGTTTTCCCCCTCACTAATGACCCTAAAATGTACTCAATGATCCCCAAACTCCAAAAGTAAAGCCATCAGTCACAATGTTGTCAGGGTGAAAGCGAAAGAAAGAAGAAGCCGTGCGTATCATCTTGGAACCAGTTCCACACAAGTGCCCATTCGGCACGCCTGAGTGCCTGGGCCAAGCTGGCTGGTTTAATTATTGTTTGCCTTGCACGGTATTAAGTCAGGCACACGACCAGCACACCCGAGTGTCGGTGAAGGGCCTGTGCCCAGGCGCGGGGAGGTTGGCTTCCATCTCCTCTGTGGGGAGGCGCTGGGGCTTTCTCGGAGTGGGTTGGCACCTGGCTGTCGGAACCATCGCGCTGGAAGCTTTGAGGTCAGTGCAGCGTGACTGCAGGCAGAGATGCAGAAAGGGCCCCGACTTGCTGCTAGGACATCTCTAGGTCAAGAATGAGAAAGAGAAGGAGGAGGTTAGCAGAGGAATGGAGGGGCTCGAGAACACATCCCCTGCTGGGGGGCCTCGTGGGCGCCTGCTTTCCCTTCCTTGCTGCCTCCCCTATGAAACTATCAATTCACGGAGGGAAAGAGCCTTGTCTGACTTGGCAATGTCAGTAACGACAATAAGATCAATAATGGCTTTGTTGCTCACCTACTATCAGCCATGTGCTATGCTGGTTCTTTATATATATTGCACACACTTTACATGTGTTACGTATGATCTGTATTTGGCACGGTAGCTCACCACGCTTGGAAGATAGGGAAACCGAGGCTCCAAGAGGTTAAGAACGTTGTCTGAAAGTAGACAATGGAATGTAGCAGAAGTGGCATTCAAACTCATGCACCTTTGGGGCGCCTGGGTGGCTCAGTCGATTAGGCGTCCGACTTCGGCTCAGGTCATGATCTCGCGGTCCGTGGGTTCGAGCCCCGTGTCGGACTCTGTGCTGACAGCTCAGAGCCTGGAGTCTGTTTCAGATTCTGTGTCTCCCTCTCTCTGACCCTCCCCCGTTCATGCTCTGTCTCTCTCTGTCTCAAAAATAAATAAACGTTAAAAAAAACCTCATGCACCTTGTTCATTTACCCAAGTGCCTCCCCATTTCTGACCCCAACGTCAAACAAAGTGCTGACTAGATGTGTATGGAACCAAGGAGCCGACGGCAGGCCGTCTTCGTTCTCCTGTCTACGGCACCTCGATGGCTAACCTGTGACTTACCTTCCTTCTGTTTCACGCTGGCAGGCAGGGCGGGCCGTTGGCAAGGTTGGAAACCCCATCTGCTCCTCTCCCTGTGCCTCTCCCCTGTTTTGAGCTGTCATTCCAGACTTGGAAGCAGCCCAGTATGGAAAGAACGGAAAGAAAGAGAGGGATTTGAATCCTGTCTCTGCCAAGAGCTCCATCAAATTATTTAACCTCCTCGAGCCTCAGTTTCCCCACCCGACTAATAAGAGTAGCTGCAGAGCTTGGGTAAAGGTGGTGGTAGAATTGTGCATATATGTGGCACACGGGTGCCGGGCCCAGAGCAGGTGCCCAGAGAGTGGACCTTTCTACAGTCTTTCCCTCAGACACCCCCATTTTTTATCCCTGGCGTCTGCACATGCTGGGGTGCCCTGATTCCTGGAAAGATGAAATGCCACAAAAATGAAATTCTAGAAAAATCTTACATGAAACTATATAAAACTCGGTTCTCTGAGCTTTGGTCATCTGTTTTTTTTTTTTTTTTAACGTTTATTAATGTATTTTTGAGAGATATGAACGCAAGCTGGGGAGGGGCGGAGGGGGAGAGAGGGAATCTTAAGCAGGATTCATGCTCCGCGTGGAGCCTGACAAGAGGCAAGATCCCACGACCCTGGGATCATGACCTGAGCTGGAATCAAGAGTCAGACACTCAACTCACTGAGCCGCCCAGGCGCTCTGAAGCCTAGTTAGGACCTTTAAGTGCAGGGTATCGCTGGGTACGAGGCCCCACAGTGGAATAGGGTGGGCAGAAGCAAGCGGCTCGGTGAGGCTTCTTGGGGACGGCAACAAATAAGCTGAATCCGGGGGGATGGATAGGTGTGTGACTGATAGGGAAGAAGGTAGGAAAGGCTTTTTTGGGCCACAGGAACGACTGTGCAAGACGCGAGGCAGAGTGCTGTATGTAGAATTGTTAGATTGTTCTTCAAAATGTGCCCGACTTAGGACAGTTTGAGAACACCGTGGGCCAGAGTGTTTGGGGAAAGCTTCTTGGGTAATAGGGGTCGCTGCTAAATTAGAGGTCACCCCTCTGATTCCGCCCCCCCCCACCTCCATCTCCAGTGATGATGCTGAGATGAGGTTTTACCTATTTGGCAAGTCTTTTTCCCCATCCCCTTTTCCACAGATAGTCTCATAGGATGATTCACCTTTTGTTGAAAAACCAGGGTTTTTAAAAATAATTTTTTTAATGTTGTTATTAATTTTTGAGAGAAAGAGAGAGAGAGAGAGCAGGGGAGGGGCAGAGAGAGAGAGAGAGGGAGACCCAGAATCCGAAGCAGGCTCCAGGCTCTGAGCTGTCAGCACGGAGCCCCACGTGGGGCTAGAACTCCCAAAACGTGAGATCATGACCTGAGCTGAAGTCAGACATTGAACCGACTGAGCCACCCAGGCGCCCCCAAAAAACCAGTTTTTGATAGCGCCTGGGATGTGCCAGGCCCTGTGTGTGTTGGCTTTGCGAAGCGGAAACCCATAAATATTTTTCTCAGTCCAGTAGGAGAGCGGATGTGAAAGCAGGTATTGTAATGCCGGTGGTCCTTGCTAGAATAGAGGGGCTGGAGGGCCAAACTTGAGCCGGCTTCTAGTGGTACTCCTAAGACTGAGCAGAGTCCTCATAGTGCTTTACTTGATTAAACTCAATTTATATGTTAATTGCCTTATCTGTTCACAAAATAGGTTTTTGTGAAAAGGAGGTGGGAAGGTTTCAGTGGGTGAGTGGGAGGCAGCATTTATTAAGTACCTAAGGCAGGGGTACTCTCGCAGTGAGGATCTCATCTAACAGCTCTGTTAGGTAGGCAGTGTCAGCTCCGATTTCTAGAAGAGGAACAGGAGACTCAGAGAGGTGAAGTGACTTGCCCCAGGTCACACAGCTACTAAGTACGCCAACCGGGATTTCAATCTAGGTTGGACTGACTCGATGGCCCAACTCTTCAGGTACATTGTCAAGGTGGCCCCCTCTCTAAACCTGCACCGCCTGAGACTGTGACCACTAGCTCGACGTGGCCACTGAGCACTTGAATGTGGCCAGTGTGAATGGATTACATTATCACTTGAATTTCAAGTGAATTCACTTGAATTTCAATTAATTTAAATTTAAAATGAAAAAAAGGATACTCCATTCAGTGACTGGGGTGTTTTTATGTGTGTTTGAAACAACCTGGGTGTGTGAATCCACCCTTTCAATTGTAAATTTGACAAACTCTGAATACAGATGAGGTATTTCTGATGCAGATTTAGCGTCCCTATTGAGATGTGCCCTACGTGTAAAATGCACCCCACGGTTTGGGGACATATTAATTATATGTTGAAGTGATAATGTTTTGGCTACATTGGATTGAATAAAAAATATTTCAGAGATTAATTTCAACTGTTTCTTTTTCACTTTTTATTTATTTATTTTTTTTATTTTTTTATTTTTTTAATTTTTTTTTCAACGTTTATTTATTTTTGGGACAGAGAGAGACAGAGCATGAACGGGGGAGGGGCAGAGAGAGAGGGAGACACAGCATCGGAAACAGGCTCCAGGCTCTGAGCCATCAGCCCAGAGCCCGATGCGGGGCTCGAACTCCCGGACCGCGAGATCGTGACCTGGCTGAAGTCGGACGCTTAACCGACTGCGCCAACCAGGCGCCCCTCTTTTTCACTTTTTAAATATGGCTATTAGAAAATTTAAATATGTCTGGGCACCTCGCTGGCTCAGTCAGTGGACCATGTGGTTTTGATCTCGGGTTATGGGTTTGAGCCCTGCGGTGGCCTACATTTTACTTAAAAAAAAAAATTAAATACGTGGCTTGAATTCTATTTCTATTAGACAGTGTTGTTCTAAGTGAGTTTTAGTACTTTTTAAAAATGTTTATTTAATTGTGAGAGAGAGAGAGAGAGAGAGAGAGAGTGAGGGAGGGGGACAGAGGATCTGAAGCAGGATCTGTGCTGACAACAGAGAGCCCGGTGTGGGGCTCGAACTCACAAACCCTGAGATCATGACCTGAACCGGAGTCAGACGCTTAACCAACTGAGCCACCCAGGCGCCCCTTAAGTGAGTTTTAAATAGATGAATGAGCTTTGTTAACTTGTCTGGATTGCTATAAGCAGAACAAGATAGTAACAAAACAGATTCCCAAGACATTTAGTTTTTCATCTCTTCGTTGACCTTGCTAGTGCTCAGGTCATCAGAGTCGGGGGAGGGGCGGGGAACCTTACCGTAAGCAGAACAACACCATTTCATGTGGTTCTTCCAGAGCAGGCTAGTTCGTACAAGGCCAGGGGTCTATGGCACCCAGTGCAGAATAACTTAGGGGGGTGATCAGAGCAGCAGTGACCCCAGGCACTGGGGTGGGCAGGGACACAAGGAAATTGATGATGGCTCTGGTTGTGGTCCCGGAGACACCTGTTGGCAGTAGCTCCAAAAGGCCAGATGATCTGTGCCCACGCACACACCCACACGCACACGAGAGCCCAAATCAAAAGCCGGGAGGCCCTGCAGCTCTAAGAGCATAACTGATTCCATAAACAATTTAGCCTCCGCTATTCTGGCCGATTTCAGGGCTTTATTTTTGTCCGAGTCCATTATCACAAAGGTTTTCTGTCTGACTTTTCCATTACTACTCTATTTGTGAAGCTCAGATTCAAGATTTGAAGTCTGAATTTTCCCTTCATGCCAAACTTTCCTGACGGAGTAATACAGATCTATTTGAGGGCAGAAAGGGAAATGAGATGGGGTAAACTTCAGAGTTAATGAAGAAAACACAAATGATATGGAGTGAGAGTTGAGTTATTTCGATAATTTGGAGAAAAAAGGATTGTGATTGGTATTCTGATTTCTTCTTGATGCTGTTTTTAGTACTTTGCTGAGGTGCTTGCCTCTCCGGCATTATTAAAGCTATTGCTCAGGATTTTAATGTCTGCACGTTAATAGTTTTTCTTCTGAGGCTGGAGAGTGAGCGAGCGAGAGAACGGGAGAGAAGAGAGAGAGAGGAGGAGTGTGGTAAATTAATTTTGGAGTGAACCCAGCTATGCCTGCAACAGCACTGCTCTCTTTGGGCTTGGAGCTTTGTTCATTTTGGAGAACATAATAATCTTCACTAAGAGTTTAAAAAGCTACTTAAGTGGGGGGTCTGGGTGGCTCAGTCGGTTGCGTGTCTGAGTGTCTGACTTCGGCTCAGGACATGATCTCACAGTTCATGAGTTCAAGCCCCACGTCGGGCTTTGCACTGACGGTGTTGGACCTCCTTTGGATCCTCTGTCTGCCTCTCTCCCCTGCCCCTCCCCTACTCATGAGCGTGTGTGCTGTCTCTCTCTCTCTCTCTCTCTCTCTCTCTCTCTCTCTCTCAAAAATAAGTAAACGTTTAAAAAAATCTACTCAAGTGTTTTAGCTATACTTTGTGCATTTAATGGGGACCTTGTGTGCTATGCATGTTCAGCAAGTTGGGGATTATCAAATGTCTCAGGAGACCCTTGTGAACACTGGTATCAGTTGGGTTTGGAAGATTTGGGGGAAGCTCTGGACTGATACCATTGTTGTAGCAACTTCTGCATTGCTTCCCTAGCAAATTCTAGAGAGACTGTTGGCCAAATCCAGGGAAAGCGGTTCTGTAGGTCGGGACCTCCCAAACTGGGCAGAGTGTGAGGAAACGATCGAGTGTTGAGATGGGATGAAACCAGAGGAATGGTTCTTGCCCCAAATACACCCAGGGGGCTCAGTTTCCCGGAGATGGACCGAAACTGTAGCTGTGTGTTTTTCTGGATGCCAACTCAAGAGAAAATGCGATCGTTGACATTGTCAACTTCACAGGATTTATGGAGTCCCACGAGAACAATCAGAAACCAGGAGGCCAGGGGAGGCACAGAGAGATATTCCTGGCACAGATATGGATTCTGCTCTAAGTTCGTGGGGTCTTCACTCCAAGAACATCATTAAAACCATGTCACAAGAGAACAGAGAGCAGTGTCTTTTTTTAAAAAAAAATTTTTTTTAACGTTTATTTATTTATTTTATGTTATTTTTTTCAACGTTTTCATTTATTTTTGGGACAGAGAGAGACAGAGCATGAACGGGGGAGGGGCAGAGAGAGAGGGAGACACAGAATCGGAAACAGGCTCCAGGCTCTGAGCCATCAGCCCAGAGCCCGACGCGGGGCTCGAACTCACGGACCGCGAGATCGTGACCTGGCTGAAGTCGGACGCTTAACCGACTGCGCCACCCAGGCGCCCCAACGTTTATTTATTTTTGAGACAGAGAGAGACAGATCATGAACAGGGGAGGGGCAGAGAGAGGGAGACACAGAATCTGAAACAGGCTCCAGGCTCTGAGCTGTCAGCACAGAGCCTGATGCGGGGCTCGAACTCACGGACCGTGAGATCATGACCTGAGCCGAAGTCGGACGCCCAACCGACCGAGCCACCCAGGCGCCCCGAGAGCAGTGTCTTTTATGAGACTCATGGTCTCACATCTCTCATCATGGCTGAAGGTACACCATCTAAGCTCTGTCGAGTAAAGGCACATTGACATGATACCGAAACAATGATGCCCAGTCATGGAGCAGTCTGGTCTTGAACTTACTCTGAAGGTAGCATACAAGCCTATCTGAAGCAGAAGGAATCTGAATCCAAATTATCTTCAGGGTGTGGCAGGTAGTAACCTAGTGTATGACAACAGGGAGCAGGGGGGAGTACCAGATCTGGTAAGGGCATTTCAGTCATACTTAAAAAAATACTGTAAAGACCCGGGGCATCCGGGTGGCTCAATTGGTTAAGCTTCTGATTTTGGCTCAGGTCGTGATCTCACGGTTCGTGGGTTCGGGCCCCGCATCAGACTCTGTGATGACAGCTCGGAGCCTGGAGCCTGCTTCGGATTCTGTGTCTTCCCCTCTCACTGCCCCTCCCCCACTTGCACGCACGCTGCCCCTCTCTCTCAAAAATAAACAAATGTTAAAAGAAATGTGAGATACCGTAAAGACCAAAATACTCCCGAAGACCACCAGTGTGAGCTTTGGGTTGCGTTTATGAGGTTTATGAGTTCTCATCTAGAAAAATAAATGGACTGAAATTAGGTGTTTCTAAAGACTGTTATCTACAGCCAAGACATCAGTAAATATTAGGCAGAAAGAATTCAAGTTCTCGGTCTTTAATAAGTGCTGAGAAATCAGTGGGCACATGTCACCTTCTGACGGATTAGTCCTTGAAATGAATTTCACATACTGGGATCACATATGTTCTTGGTACAGTGTTATGCCCTGGAGATACGCCATTTGAGATAAACTATAATTTCTGCTCTCATCAAGCTTCAAGACATATATGCCTTGGATGCTTAAAACGGAGTGTGAGATGTGCCCAAGTATGTACCAGGGATGCACAGAGGAGAGTGAGAGTGGCATCCAACTACTGTGGCTGGAGGTCAGGGGGTCAGGAGCTCAGAGGGTCAGGGTCAGGGAAGGCTTCATCCAGGAGGAAGGAGGAAGGGAAAAGGGTCATGGCAAAACAAACCACCACCACTCTATAATTCGGTTCTAGTTGCTGTCCTGGGTGCCAAGAAGGTGAGATGTGATTGAGGAAAGGCCATCTGGGGGCAGCCCAGGGCCCCTCCAGGTCATAGCTGGTTGAAGTGTGGACTGCCCTGACAGTCCCAGGTGAGCCTTTGGGTGAGCTGTGGATAGGTGACCTTGGGTCCATCAGATCGATTAGCTCCTGCCCACGTTTGGGAGATTCCCCTCCTTACGGGTCCCCTCCCATTACCGAAGCTGGAAAGGGATTCTCAAGCTTTGCACTCCCTTCACTACTGGGGCTGGGCGTGGGACTTAGACCTCACAGGTTAGGAGGTTCTCAGGGCTCTGAATGGCAAGCAGGGACTGCTCAGTCCCCTTGGGTGGTGGGTGGAGAGTGTGGGGCTGTGGACGGTGTGGGTGAGGCCAGCCCCGGGCTGCCGTGAACTTGGGCTTCGCTTCTGGCTGCAACAGCCTCAGAGTGGCTCTCTGTCCCCTCCTGAGTGCCCGTCAGTCACCCCACATACTTTGTCTTTTTTCCAGATGGGATGCAAAATTCATTCAAAAAGGTTCACCAAAGTACGACAACTTGGAGAGGTGTTTCAGAACATTCTGGAACAAGTGAGAAATGACAAACTCCTAATTGGGAGCTATATGAAGACTATTGCCCTTTGTCAAGTTTGAGTTTATTTAAAAAAGGAGAGAAGATTCAGACAAAACAATAGTGAGTGTAAAACATGATAAAGATGAGCTATGAAGGCAATAGATTTTTTTTTTTTTGATATCGGGAAGCCATTTGCATCTAAGCCCAATTACTTTGAAAATAATATGCACTCAAAAGTGGTGAGGATTAGTTTCTGTCACTTATAACGAAGGACCATGGCTGATAGAGTCTCCTTCCTTGTGTAAAGGTGGTGGTTGAATGGAGAGGAACTCAGTTTTTTCATTGTTAAATGGGGATGATCATAAGATAAGAGCGTCTGCCTTAAAACACGATCGGGAAGACAAAATGAGACTAAATATGGAAAGCTTGGAACGTGATCGTCATATAGTCAATAATGCATGTTAACTATTATGAGCAATCACTTCAGCTGTAAATTCAATCCACAAATACTCAAACCAGCCGTTTAACCTCTCTGGCCTCACTTTTCCTTTCTGCAAAATGGAAATAACACCGGCTGTCTTTATTTCATGATGCACGTGAATGCCAGACAAATCACAGTGTGGGAAGGGGCTTTGCAAAAGTGGAGAGTTCTGAGTGAGCAGAATACACTTCTGTTATTTCGTCTAAGCTCATCACCTGATTCTCACTAACCCACCCTGATCCCCGGAGACCCCCAGCTTGGGGCCGAGGCTCGTATTCATTTGATCTGATTTGTTAGTTGTGCTGAGAGGGAGAGAGAAGGGAAGTCAACTGGGGAAAAAAATAATAGAAAAATATTAAATTTTATGAACTTCAAAGTTTCACAATGCTTTATGGTTCCTGTGAATCCAAGAGGGAATCTGATATCCCATTTTGAAATCTAGACTTGTCTTGTTGTATTTGTCAAAAATGCTTAGAACGCTTAAATCTGCCAAGACCCCGAGGGGGCCGGGAGCAACATTTTGAAAGTTGTCCACGTACCTCCTTCCTTTCTTCTCTTTTCTTACCAGTCACGTGCCCCGCTGGAGAAGCAGTTGTTAGCTTTTGCCTGTTTGTTGCAAGGCGTTCTCATGTGAGAAAGGTACCTTGAAGGAGCACAGAGGGCCCACTGGGAAGGCAACCAGGGTGCCGGCCGGAGGTGGTGTCTGAGCTGGTGACTGGCCAGCGGAGGAGGGGAGAAGAGTGTTCCAGGGAGAGGAGATAAACATGGAAGTGTGAAGCATGTCCTGGGAACAGCAATGAGTGATTTAGAATTGCCCGGGTTTAAGTTGCAGAGAGTGGGGGAGGGGTGCTGAAGAGGGAGGTAGAATCAGGGTTCAGATAGTGCAAAGGGCTCCCTCTTGAGGGTGACGGGGACCCGGGAAAGTGCTGGGATCACTTCTGTGTCTTAGAAAGAGTGACCCGCAGCATGGAGGATGTGCTGGGGGAAAGACATGGGAGGCAGGAGGGCCAGTAGGAGCCTGGCAGATGGAGGAGACGGGCACGGGGCCCGTCCACAGACGTGTGGACTCTGCCCCGAGACGCCAGGCTCGGTGGCTGTGGAGGGGAAGGGATCACAGAGGGAGGAGCCCAGCACGGCTCGGAGGACAGGGTGCCACCGACTGAAATGGCACGTACAGGAGGAGAAGCAGTTGTGGGGGGTGGGTGACGCGGGACTATGAAGACCAAAGGGCAACACCTCTAGAGTTGGAACCGTAGGAAGTAGGAAACGT
Organism: Herpailurus yagouaroundi; assembly: GCF_014898765.1. Classification (NCBI taxonomy): domain Eukaryota; kingdom Metazoa; phylum Chordata; class Mammalia; order Carnivora; family Felidae; genus Herpailurus; species Herpailurus yagouaroundi. The sequence goes on along the minus strand of NW_024412395.1, from coordinate 8,512,750 downwards.
AGGAACTCAACTTGTGTTGAGTTCTTCTCACTGTCCCTCAGAATACACTCCAGCTGTGGCAACCCACCAGACTCGTGGGGACGGGCGCTGTGTTTTACCTCGTCTTCTTCCCCCCCTACCAGCCTGGCCTCACAAACCAGATTCTCAGGATTCGATAGCTACTCGTCACACCGGATTCCCAGCACAAATGTTGGAGCTCTTTCAGTCCAGCATTTCCCAAAGAATGTTCCGAGGAGCCCCAGGTCTGTAAGGTGAGAGGCTGAAAAAGGATTCCAGGTTTACCCTGGGGAACGCTGAGATCCACACAGTTAAACAAAATTTCTTTACTGCGGGACTTCTCAGAGCCTTGAATATGCTTGCATGCAGGTGAAGCCTCAAGATGGGAGATTTAGAAGGCTGCCTTTGATGGTGGAATCTCTTTGGGGGAACATTCACTGTAGTGCTAGTTCACTGGAAACGCTCGGGGAAGCTGATTAAGACTAAGCTCTTGTTAAAAATAGTACCATAACATGTCTTAAAGAACCCAGGAAAATAGAGACGTAATAATGATAATGTACCCATCTCCCAGCTTTGATAAATTATACCATATGCCCTACTGATCCAACAGTCTTAAAAACAATTTTTTTTTTAAGTTTACTTCTTTATTTTGAGAGACAGGGAGAGAGCAGGGGAAGGGGCAGAGAGAGAATCCCAAGCAGGCTCCGCACCAGCAGCCCTGAGCCCAATGTGGGACTCGGGCTCACAAACCGTGAAATCATGACCTGAGCCTAAACTAGAAGTCAGATGCTCAATCACTCAACCGCCTGAGCCACCCAGGCGCCCCTTGACTCAACAGTCTTAAGAAATATAATATGGGGCGCCTGGGTGGCGCAGTCGGTTAAGCGGCCGACTTCAGCCAGGTCACGATCTCGCGGTCCGTGAGTTCGAGCCCCGCGTCGGGCTCTGGGCTGATGGCTCAGAGCCTGGAGCCTGTTTCCGATTCTGTGTCTCCCTCTCTCTGACCCTCCCCCGTTCATGCTCTGTCTCTCTCTGTCTCAAAACTAAATAAACGTTAAAAAAAATGATTTTTTTCTCCATCCTATGACTGGTTTTTGATTTTGTTTATGATGTTCTTTGTTGTACAGAAGTTTAAAAAGTTTGATATTGTCGGGGCACCTGGGTGGCTCAGTCGGTTAAGCCTCCGACTTCGGCTCAGGTCATGATCTCACAGCTCATGAGTTCAAGCCCTGCTTTGGGCTCTGTGCTGACAGCTCAGAGCCTGGAGCCTGCTTCGGATCCTGTGTCTCCGTCTCTCTCTGCCCCTCCCCTGCTCACCCTCTGTCTCTCTGTCTCTCTAAAATAAAAACATTAGAAAAAAAAAGTTTGATATGGTCAAATTTACCAGTGTTCTCCTATATGGATTGTGTTGTTTGTGACTTCTTTATAAAGTTCGCCATACTTATGAGTTAAAACATACCCTATATATATATATATATATACATATATATATGTATATATATATATATATTTTTCTGTCTATAAGTTTAAAATTTTGCCTGTCACATTTAGGTCTTCAATTCTTCTGGGTTTCATTGTGTGCAGTTTGGGACAGGAGTCTGAGTCTACTGTTTTCCATTTAAATTATCAATTATTCCAGCACTGTGTATTGAGTGAGCTGTCCTTTCCTTATTGATTTGTAAAGCCACACCCGTCATATGTTGGGTTTACTCACAATTGCCTTCCCAGTCGGCCACATTGTAGCTGAAGAAATGGGGTCCCTCGAGGAGGCAATCAGGTGGCTCCGTGCCCCAAGGAGGTGGCCGCGGGACAGGAAGCCCGGTCATACCGCATGAGGTCCAGGGATGTCCCAACCACACCGTGGAGCAGAGCAGGTGTGCCTGGTGGTATTTTCTTATCCTCTTTCCTTTCTTCCCCCTTCCTCCCAGCTTGTCTTCCTTCCCTCCTTTTTCTTCTTCATCCCGGTGGCTTGTGTTTCTGCCTTGAGAGGTATTAAAAAAAAAATACCAATCAATCAATTACTTTAACCACATATAGTTAACATACCATGCTATTTTAGCTGCAGGTGTACAATCTAGCGATCCAACAGTTGCATGCATGTCTCAGTTGCTCATCAAAGTGAAATGCACTCTTCATGCCCTTCACCCATTTCACCCACCTCCCACCCCACCTCCCCTCTGGCAGCTACCATTTGTATTTATCAGTCTGGTTTTTTTGTTGTTGTTGTTGTTTGTTTGTCTTTTTTTTTTCTTTGTTCGTGCATTTGTTTTGTTTCTTAGATTCTGCATTCAAGACCTGTCTTTATGCATGACACAGCCATCCAAACGCAGCTAATCTTCAGGCCAATGATTTGTCACAAATATGGCTGGGTAGATAACATTTCCTTTTCAGGAGCCGGGGCTGGTTGGGCTGACCTCTTTTCCATTCTGGAGACATGGATGGCTGGGGCTATTACAATCTACAGCACTTTGCCTTGATTCATGGCTACTAATCCCTGCAGATATATTTTTATTTTCCTGGATATATTGGATGTGCAGGTGCTATATATTGGAAAAGCCTGTTGTTTATTGACACGAGCCCAGTAAAGACTCTGATTAATCTCAAAAACAAATAGAGAAAAGTGGAAGGTCACACTCCGGATCAAGAGCCTCGATTAGATCCCTGATCCCTGAGTTATTTATTTCCGGTTGAGAGAAATTCTCCCGGTGGAGGTGTCAGGAGACAGAGGACGAACACGTGAAGTGTGTGCAGGGCCCTCTTGTTCTCTTCTAAAGCTTTGCTCTCTGTGCTGGTCAGACGTGCTTCTCTGACTCACCGTTTTGGAAAGGAATCCCGCATGTTCTCGTATGATCCCATTGTCTTATAGATGGTTGCTTGGAGATTTTCCGCGCCTTCCCCTATGCCCTTGAGGGACTTGGAGGTAAACTTTTTGGGCTCCTCTGTGACCTCAGAGGATTGGATGTGCCTGGTGAGGTTCCTTTGATGAATTCACGACCGTCTCCTCAGGGATGTTCGGGCCGGTGTCCCACGTGTCGTTGTGGCCACCAGCACTAGCAGGAGAGCAGCGCTGGCTGTGGGTGGCTGCTGTTTCACGTGGGGCCGAGCCTGTGCATGAGAGGAGGGCACGGTGGAGGGAGCACGGGCTAGGAAGTGGTTATTTTGAGATCTGAGATCAATCACCCAGGTCGGATTTGTACTCCTCCTCCCTCTCACCTCGGCATACTGGCTCTCTCCTTTTGCCTCCTGCACGCCAGCTGCCCTACTGTTCCACTCTCTTCCTCCACTAGTGCAGTATGCCTTTTGTCTGGAGAGTGGGAGGAAACTTCTTGCGATTTCCCTGGCTCCCGGCTCTCTTTCTGACAATGCACCCTCCACGTTGGCTGCCAAGGGGAACTATCAAAAAACCCCGAACGGATTGTGTTATGTCTTTGGTTAAACCCTTCCAGAAAAGGGGCCGGTATTTTAATTTGGCGATGATCCAGAGGTTGCACAGATCACTCCTGTTCACATCCTTGCACCTGTGCTCAGGTCAGAGAGAGGCTGGGAAGTGTGGTGCTTCCCTGTGCAGACATATGCCCAGCAACATGGTGGCAACCAGGAGGACGGAATGGATTTGGTGGTCAACTAGTTGTCTCTGCCACAGCATGGGGCTATTTGACATGGGGTTGTCCCCTCCCCTTCCCGTCCAGCTCCCTCTGGAGAACATCTCAATATCACTTCCTCCAGGAAGCCTTCCCTGGAACCCCCCCACCCCCGTTGTCTAAGCCACCCTCCCCTTGGCACTCTGATGGCACCCCTCATATGAGCCCATGGCACTCAAATTCTCTTTCTTGTCTTTTGCTCCCTAGTGCACTGTGAGCTCTCTTTGGGCAACTGCTTCTTCATCTTCATGTTGCCTGTGCAGAGTAGACGGCAGGGCTCAAAGTAGGGGATCAGTGAATGGGTCATGGGTAGGTGGATACTGCGAGGTTGGGAGTCCCTTAGTGGTATGGGTGACAAAATGTCTAAAGCTCTTTTTAGAACGTCAAAGAAAGACGCCAAAATGGCGGTCTTTATTATCACAGAGGCATATATTGTATGCCTTTCCCTGGTGCAGGGCTTCTGAGACCTGGCTGTGCAATTTGAATCACCCAAGGAGAGAGGGTGAGCAGTATAGCTTATAGGACCCCTGCCCTCGGACAATGTGAGGAGTGAAAATGAGGTGAGGGCTGGGGGAGCGTGTGCTAAAAACAAGATCCCTGGGGGTCGTGCTGCAGCCAGTCCTTGGGGAGAAGGCTATGAGGTTGCAGGAACCCAGGGGAAAATGAATTATGCAGGGACCCTGAGCTCCTTCCATTAGAGATGCGGTGGGACTAACCTATTGCCTGCCTGCCTGCCATTCTTGTCTCTCCCTCCCTCCCCCCCCCCCCCCCCCAGTGATGACTTTTATTACACTCAGTAGCTAAGGGCTGAGAAACTCTAATCAGAAATGTATCCACTTATCCTGAAGCTTCTTAACTCCATCCAGTCAGTCCCTGTGGATACAATCTGTGGTGATTACGTTAGATGAATAGCTAATGCCTTAGTGATCCCGGGTTCCACATCCCCTCTGGGATCTGAGCCAGCACCAGGCCGTCCTGGCTCTCTGCTCCCAAGGCTTTAGGCTCTGAGAAAACTGGAGACTCTAGAGCTGGGACCCACCTGGGGTCTTTTGGAGGAGGTCCAAGGACCCTGCGGTTGGGGCTCCTCTTTTTATCGCATTTCAAAGCAACGGAGTATCGAATGGCCATTGTGTCTACCTGCAAAGCAGGATACAAAGAGGCTAGCCCCTCAAGTCTTCTCATGACCTCCCTCAGAACCGTTACTAGAGCCCCCAGGGGGAAATGGATAACTTTAGCGAAAAAAATGCATTTAGGAACGCATGGTGAAAAGCCAGATTGCTAGAATATAAGGCCATTGTTTTCTTGAACTCTAGGCAAGTGGCAGGGATCATAAAGTCTGAGGCTGTGGTGGCTGGACAGGTAACTTAATGCATTAGGGAAGAGCGGGGACTGTGGCAAACTAGAAAACATCTAAGAGCATTCTCATTCAGAGTCTAAGGAAATAGTGTGTCGGCCACACCAAACGACCACGCGGTGGGGTATTCTTATGGTCAAGCCTGCGATGCCCCTTGTACCAGTGTATCTGTCCTGAGACCTAAGTATAGGGCATCTTTGTTTGTTTTCTCTTGTGTCCCTCACTCCCGCTGGTGTTAGGTGAAGTCCAAGTCCCAAAATTTACTCCACGGCAAAGGATCACAGATCCTCCATTTTCGGCCGGTGGGTGGTAATTCACACTCTCAGGAGTTAGAAACCCGAGGGGGGCTAGTCCCCGCCTTAACTTCAGGAAAGGTGCACGGGCTCACTGATGGCCTTTGAGGAACTTAGCTAAAGGGGCAGGGGCACCCATGGAGGAGACGGAGACCAGGAGGTGACAGGAGATGGAAAGTGCTCATGGTTGTTTCGAAAGAGAGAGGCCAGAGGGGGCTGGCGCAGAGAAGGCTCTTCAGAGATGGGCTTGAGCTGGTCCCTGCAGGGGGGCGGGTTGCAGATGGCCACAGTAACAAGGACAGTAGCTAGTGGTTCTTGGGCTTCGCACTTGCTCTGACTGGTGACATTTCGTCCTCACCACAGCACGACGAGCAGTTCTATTTGTGTTGTCTGCTTCATTTATTTATTTATTTTTGTAGTAAATGTAACTTATTGTCAAATTGGTTTCCAGACACGACACTCAGTGCTCATCCCGACAGGTGCCCTCCTCAATGCCCATCACAGTTGGGGCACATGACCCTTTTAAACGTTGGCTAACCGCAGCTAGCACTTACTTACCTGCCAGGTACTGCTTTTAGCACTGCGTGTAGACTTACCTATTTAACCCCGTGAAGCGGGGCTTATTATTATTAACCCTCCCCCCCTCCCCCGCCTCACAGATGGGGAAACTGAGATGCAAGTAGGGTAAGAAACTTGCTGAGTCTTACCCTGCTGGTAAGGGGAAGATCTAGAAGTGAAGCCCAGACAGGCCGGCTCCCATGTTCTTGTTCTTAAATCCCACATCCACTCCCTAACTTGCCTGACACCGCACGTTACTGAATGGCGACGCAGGCATAAATTCCAGATCTGGAACGGGGAGCCCTCAGTGTGTTTCACCGCCCTCCAAAAGGAGGGACTCAGCTAGAGTGTGAGAAAATGTCCTTTTAAAATAAGAGATTTAGGGGGCGCCTGGGTGGCTCAGTCGGTTAAGCATCCGACTTCGGCTCAGGTCACGAGCTCACGGTCCCTGAGTTCGAGCCCCGTGTCAGGGTCTGTGCTGACAGCTCAGAGCCTGGAGCCTGCTTCCGATTCTGTGTCTCCCTCTCTCTCTGCCCCTCCCCCGTTCATGCTCTGTCTCTCTCTGTCCCCAAAAATAAATAAAAAACGTTGAAAAAAAAATTAAAAAAAAAAAAAAAGAAAATGGGCATTCGTCGAATACGTTGATTACAGGGCGTTCGAAAATGTGGTGTCTTTTTTTTTTTTTAATTTTTTTTTCAACGTTTATTTATTTTGGGGACAGAGAGAGACAGAGCATGAACGGGGGAGGGGCAGAGAGAGAGGGAGACACAGAATCGGAAACAGGCTCCAGGCTCTGAGCCGTCAGCCCAGAGCCCGACGCGGGGCTCGAACTCAGGGACCGCGAGATCGTGACCTGAGCTGAAGTCAGACGCTTCACCGACTGCGCCACCCAGGCGCCCCGAAAATGTGGTGTCTTAAGAGAAAATGGGAGACGCGTCCGAAAGGTCAGAAGATGACTGTCGTGGGAAAGATAGTTTGTTTCTCCCGGTTCCCAGGGGGAGGGACTTGTGGCACCCACGGGGCGACAGGGGGAGGCACGGGGTCGGCCGGGAGGCAGAGGGAGCAAGGGGAAGTCAGGGGCCCCAGGCTTTACTGTGACTTCTGAGGAATGTGTGAGCCAGAGTCTATAGGTTTACTGTTGGCTCCTTTGAATACTGTCAGTGGCGGTGTCCCTGATTGGCTGGTACCTGGCGCTGGGGTGTTTGGGGCAGGAGGATGGTGACCCAGAGTTTGAGAGCCCTGTGAGCACCTGCTGGAGGAGGTGGTGGGTGCGGGCCCTGGATTGGATGGCTTGTATTTGTAAAGTGCCCTCACAGGTGAGTTTCTTATCTCAAGGAATTGGCTGCTCCCAGGAGAGACAGTCCCTCCAGACTTGGCCTGGCTCCAGACATCGAGGCATCAGACTACAGAAAATAAAAGCCACAGTTAATACGTGGACCCTGGTCTGACTTCTCTCCCGGGTACGGTTTCATCGCAGCTTTATGATCTCAGTCTACGTGACAGTAATTTTTCCAGGACATTGTTTTCTTTTTTTCAGAGGTTGAGCCTATCACGAGGACACCCCTGTCTCCTCCCCCATTTAATTATTCTTGGACTCAGCAAGGGTCTGGGCACATGGTGAAGGGCACACGGCTTTGCTGTGCCAATGGTAAGATGTTGTACTTGTGCGCACGGCCCTTCCTGGTGTCTGCCGTGCCTGTCCTTTGGGATAAGGACGGGTCGTTACACCGTTGTGCAGGATGTCCACTGCACAATAGCTCCACACCTAAGGAGGTGCCATTCACTTGGTACGTGTGGACATTTATTACACATTTCCAGTAGATGGCAGTCAAGCATCTTAACCTAACAAAGTCTTATCAGGATGACTTTTCTGACAAATAGAAATAAAGTGCCTCTAAGTTGCACCTGGGTCCTGTGAGGGTCCATTGAGCAACGGTCCTGGTCTCATGGGCCACCCCGCTATTCTCTGACTCTGCAGGGGCTTCAGCTATGCCCCGTCACCCAGCAAGAGATGGGATTCTCTGTCCAGCCCCCGTGAAAGTTGCTTGTAGTTCCAAAGCAGCCTAACTTTCGACTCTGCTACCAGAGCCCCAAGTTGAGAGCGGAGAGGTCCCAGAAGGTCGGACAGATGGCACACAGGTTGAGGGGGTGGTAGGTGATGTCTGGAGTCCTGACAGCCTGGGAGAGTGGGAGGGCTCTGGGACCCGGGGGCGGGGGGCGGAGGGCTTTTGTGGTCAGAGAGAAGGGCAGGACATGGGAAAACATATGCATTCAAGATGTAGGTCAATTGTTTAATGAGTCCTGCACTAGGGAGTGAGCAGGATACTAGAAGATTAGGTCCAACTACTTAGACACACGAAGTGAGGTAAGGCCAGGAAGGTGCAGCCTTGGACTTGTGTTCTTTTCTGTGGGGGAGGGGTTGGGCGTCTTCCTGGCTCTTTTTCCGCTCGGTGCAGGACCAGCAGTGAGTTTATCATCTGACCCTCTGTCCCTCCTGGGGGAGGTCACTGTGTTTGTTTTATAGAAAGACTGCAAAACCACAGAGGATAAAGGTGAGACCTTAAGAGCGCAGTGACACAGGGATCCCATGAGGGAATGATGGCGGGCAAGGTGGTGAGACCCTGAGTTCCCAGTGAGTGGGGCCTGTCAGGGGAGGGGTCCCTGGGAGTCCCTGGGGAAGCGGTCATTGAGGGGGAACAGGAAGGTCTGATGCACAATCTGAGTTTCTTGTGTGGTGTGCTGTGGGAGCTCGCTCCCTGGACAACCCCTCCCTCAGGCTTCAGTGAACTTTGAGGCACTCACTGATGTTTTGTGTGGACGTTTTTGTGGGGTATGTATGCCTCTCTGTGTGTGTGTGTGTGTGTGTGTGTGTGTGTGTGTGTGTTTGAGAGAGAGAACTGGGGAAAAAACAGCTCAGGTTCAGGCCTGGCCGGGCTGATGTGGTGCAGAACAGCGAAGGCACGAGTGGAAGCAAGTCTAGAAGGAGCAATGGCCATTTCCATGTCAGCCCCTTAGGATCTATGAAATCTCGGTGAAAACTTTCAACCTCTCGAACTGTGGACTTAGGGCTTTCGCTCACTTCTGCTAGACATCAGACCCTAGCAGACCTTCGAGTCACACAGATTACCTGGTGTGTGGCAGAGCTTTTAGAAGACTTCCTGATCCGTAGAGGTATGCACACCTGTAGAACGTTTCACCCAAGAAAACTATTAAAGGACGCACCTCGTCCTATCAGAAGAATTTATCCTTCTCTCTGTCTCCTCAGATACAACTACATTGGGGGAGAGGCGTTCAGCAAATACATCCTTTTCCTTAGCAGATACATCTTTCAAGAAATAAATTTGGAGTGGCTTTATTTGTGTTAATTCATCCATTTGTTGATTCATCATCTGTTTATTAGCAGCCTAGAGTCTGCTGGGCTGTGTTCTTGGCACTGGGGAGCCATGGAGAAGGTGGCCGCCCTTAGCGGATTTCAGGATGCACGTGGGATTGATCAGAGTAACAAGAATATAGAGTAGCTCAGGGTCACATGTTTAGCAATTACTTTTAATTTGCTTGACAGACGAATTTGCTTGACAAACTGTGGCAGGAAGATCCCTGGGTAGACATTAGTCCATGCTAGAGAAAAGCCAGGTCTACTGTCTAGCCCTGTCTGATACACTTATGAAGTTTTTGTCTTGAGAGCAGGAAGGTGGACCCAACCCAAAGGAACCCTCAGCGAGGAGTCTCAGGGATTTGGCCTCACCCACTCTGCTTTTCCATTACTGAGACTGTGTGCATTCGCAGTCTCACGCTGGCTCTATAAAGGGATTGCAAAGTTGTTCTGAAAACCGAAGATAAAATTGCTTTGGAGGGCTCTCATTTTGGTCTCCTGGTGGGTTGTAAGCAAACACATTCTCGAAAGCTGAGCGGTGGAGCCCGATTGTTTCAGGCCAGGAGGACGACACAGATGCCAAGCTTGTGCTGCTTTGGGAGGCCCAGGTGCCTGTGGTCTATCAGGAGGCGCCATCTTGGGTGCTAATGACAGAGCTGGGAGAGATCCGACCTCCACCCCCCACCCCGGGGCAGAGTAGGGGCTCAGTGCATGCTTGGTAAAGGGGCAGAAAAGGAATTGATATACAGTGCCAGATCCTCCAACGCCCACCCTTCCTCTTTTCCCCACAGATTTGTGTGTTTTCCCATTTTAAAAGTCAAATAAAACTCACCCCCTTTAGCGCGTACTTCTGACAATTTTTAAAATAAGTATCTAGTTGTGTCATCACACTCAGGAGGGGGAATGATCCCATATCCCCCCCAAATCCTCCACATCCCAGCTCCTAACAAACCCTAATCGATTTGACGTCCCTGTGGTTTTGTCTTGGCAAATGTCACATAAACGAAATTATAAGTGTTAAGCCTTGGAGTCTGCCTTCTTTCACTTAGCACGATGCAGCTGCCATGTGGCTGTGTTGTTGGGTGTATCAGTAGTTCACCCCTTTATTATGGCTGTGTAATAGTCCACCATGTGGTTGTAGCAGTTTGTCTATCTATTCACCAGACGAGGGGCTTTTGGGTCGGTTTTCACTTTTGGCAGTTGGGGAAAAGTCGCAATAAACCTTTGTGTACAGGTTTTTGTGTGAACATAGGCTTTCATTTCACTTGGGTAAATCCAGAGAAGTGGGATTTCTGGTTCGTATGATAAGTATACGTTTAATTTTGTAAGAAATTGTCAAACCGTTTCCCAAAGTATGCCATTTCGTGTTCCCATCAGTGTGTATGAGAGTTTCAGTTGCACTGCATACTTGTCAGCACTAGGTATTGTCAGTTGAGCACCACCACCACCACCACCACCACCAATTAGCCATTCTAACGCATGTGTAATGGCATCTCACTGTGGCTTTCATTTATATTTCTCTAATGATGAATGATATTGAGGATCTTCTCATGTGCTTATTGGCCATAGGTACATTGATGGTAATGTGTCTGTTTATAACATTTCCCCATTTTGGGTGGTTTATTTTCTTATTATTCACTTTGGAGAGTTCTTTGTATATTCTGGATACAAATCCTTTATTAGATATATACTTGGCAAATATGTTTTCCCAGTTTTGGGTTTAGCTTTTCGTTCTCTTAACAGTGTCTTTTAAATTACAGAAGTTTTTAAACTGATGCTTACCATAAGGGAGGTGGGTGGGGGGATGGGTGAAATAGGTGGTGGGGATTAAGGAGTGCACTTCTTGTGAAGAGCACTGGGATGTATGGAATTGCTGAGTCACTATATTGTACACCTGAAACTAATATAACTGTATGTTAACTGTACTAGAATTAAAATAAAAAAATAAATAAACAAATTATAGAAATTCTTAATTTTGATGAAGTCCCATTTATCAATGTTTTTTATAAGCTGTGTTTTTGGTGTCATGTTTACAAATTCTTTGCCTAACCTGTGATCATGACGGTTTTCTCCTATTTTTTCTATTTTATTTTTAAAAATCTATTTATTTATTTATTTTGAGAGAGGGGTGGGCGGAGAAAGAGAACAAGCATGAGCAGAGAATCCCAAGCAGGCTCCACACGTCCAGTGCAGAGCCTGACGTGGAGCTCAATCCCACCAACCATGAGATCATGACCTGAGCTGAAATCAAGAGTTACATACTTAACTGAGTGAGCCACTCAGGCGTGCCCCTTCTTTTTTCTTTTAAATGTTTAATTTTATATTTATGATCCATTTTGAGTTAATTTTTATGTCAGATGTTGAGTTTAGGTCAAGTTCCTTCTTTCTTTCTTTCTTTCTTTCTTTCTTTCTTTCTTTCTCTCCTTCTGTACATCCAATTGTTCCAACATTATTTGTTAAGAAAACTATTTTTTCTCCAATGGATTTTCTTCAAATCTTTGTCAAAAATCAACTTGCCATATTTGTGTGAATCTATTTCTGGAATGCCTATTATGTTCCATGGACCCGTCTGTCTATTTCTTCACCAATATCACACTATCTTGATTATTGTACCTTTATAGTAGGTCTTAAAATTGAGAAGTTTGGATCTCATGACTTTATTCTTCTTTTTCAAAAATTTTTTGGCTATTTTAGTTTCTTTGCCTTTTCATATACATTTTATAGTAGTCTTGTCTGTATCCACGAAAACTCAGGCTTGGATTTTGGTAGAAATTGCGTCATAATCATTTGGGAAGAATTGACATCTTTACTATGTTGAGTCTTCCAGTCCATGAATATAATATACCTCTCCGTTTATTTAGGTCCTCTTCAGTTTCCTTCATTAATGGTTTGTAATTTTCAGCATACAGATGCTGTAAAGTTTTGTTAGAGATATACTTAAGTATTTAATTTTCTTGGAGTTATTGTAAATGGTGTTATTCTTATGATTTGTTTCTAAAGAATATGATTGATTTTTAAAATGCTGACCTTGTACCCTGTGACTTTGCAAAACTCGCTGAAGATCTCCAGCCTGACATTCACTCACTTGTTAATGTCATTTATAGTCCCTAGGTCTTAGTCTTTTTTATTTTATTTTATTTTATTTTATTTCATTTTATTTTATTTTATTTTATTTTTTTCTGTTGTTCTTTGAAATTTTCTATGTAGAAATTTTCTATGTTGTCTGTGAATATGCATAGTTTTCTTTCTTTTTAATATGTATACTTCCTCTCCACCCTTTGTTAATGTTCTGGCTAGGGTTTCCAGCACAACTTTTTTTTAATGTTTATTTATTTTAGAGAGAGAGAGGGAGAGACAGAATGTGAGCAGGAGAGGGGCAGAGAGAGAGGGAGACGCAGCATCGGAAGCGGGCCCCAGTCTCTGAGCTGTCATCACAGAGCCCCATGTGGAGCTTGAACCTACAGACCACGAGATCATGAGCTGAGCCAAAGTCAGATGCTTCAACTGACTGGGCCACCCAGGCGCTCCTATGATTTTTAGTAAGAGTGGAGAGAGTAGACATTCTTGCCTTGTTCCCAATTTTAGGATGAAAATATTTAGTCTTTCACCATTATGGATGATGTTCACGGTAGGTTTTTGTAGATATCCTTTTTTAGAGAGAGAGAGAGAGACTCTCATCCCCTTAGATAGGCAGGGCCACAGACCCAAAGACAGGAAGTGCTTTTCCAGAATACATGGTTAATTATTGGCAGCCTGGGACTAGAATCCAGGAGGAATGATCCTCAGCATTTCCACTTTGCCGGGCTGCTTTGAAAATCCTGTGTCCTTGAAGGGTTACTGTTTGTTTTGGCCATTTAGCAGAATTGTCAGGGCACGCTTGTTAATGAAGCAAGAAGGTGAAGCAGATTAGGATGAACAGGTATATATCTCACTGAGAATGACTAGACGCTTTCTGGAAAAGATGTTAGACGAAGAGCTGGGGGTGGGGAGCACTTGAGTTTGAGATACCAAAGGACATGACAAGAGGATAACGGCCCAGGAAATAGGATGGCCAAAGTTTGGAAGAAAAATATCACCACTGCCACAGGCCTGCTGCGTAAGCCCGAGGTTGGCAGTGGGCACCTCTCCCTGTATTGTCCAGCTAAGATTGGCCCCATCTTCCATTTTATGTCCTGTGGGAAGTCGAATGTCTTCACCAAGGTTTTTGCGAATTCCTGTTACACTTGTTTCTAGTTACTCCTGGCTAGGATTCTGGCTTTGCCAAAACAGCATTTTCTGCTGGGTTGTTTTTTGTTTTGTTTTGTTTTTTTGCAAGTGCTCCATTATTTCTGCCCTGGCCTTGACCCAAACATGTGAAACAGATCTATGTTATTAATTCCTTTCCATGCAAACAAACTCTCCAAGACTACTGGGTTGTGTCAAAAGGGCTCCCACTGGTTAAGTGTAGGGCAATTTGACCATCAATAAAAATAATCACTACTACATTGAACACAGTAAATATGTTTAAATACAGGAGCACATAGCAATTATGATAATAATAATAATAGAAAGACCTCACTTATAACCTTTGGATTCTAAGAAAACTATTCAGTATTTCAAAAGTTGGCAAATTAAGGGTACGTAACAATATTTATTCTGCTCTTACCATGCTAACCGAGCCTCAGGGTAATCAAGTAGTTGACAAGAAGTTTCTCTTTATAGAAGCTAATAGATGCAGAAGGAACAATCAAATTAAAATGCCATTATTTTGCAACTTCTAATGAAATAATGGTGTGGGCAATGATCGTCAGCGGCATCGGTCATAAAATGAGAAGCGGCTGGATGTTACACGTTTCCCAATGAAAGTTTTCAACACTCTTCAGGAGACAGTCTTGCTCAGAGAAACCAAATTATCGAAAGAGTTGACTGGATGATAGCTTCCTTTCTTTTTCCAGGTGCGGAAAGAAATGCAACAAGATTGTCATGGGTCGATAACCGTGGAGGCTGAGTGATGGCTACCTGGGGTTTTGTTGTTTCCCTTCACGTACATTTGAAAACTTCCACAATTTGTATCTTTCCTTATTGTCCTAATGTAGCAAGAGAAACCGCACCCACAAAGCCACTCTGTGTGGTAGACGTTTATCGAAAACTCAAGGGTAGGAGCCAGGGAGGTTACACCAAGCTTCACCTAATAGTTAATTTAATACCGGATATTAGACTTCTTTTTCTTAAAAGCTGTTCCTCCGCTTTGTCAACAACTCAACACCCAGTTGACTTCTGGGTTTGGTTTCCCCTCTGTCTATCACCGCCTCGCATCTCTGGCGATACCAGAAAACGCTCCTACTTCATCGTATGGGGCGATTTAGCAGTCCCCTCCCCCAAACTCAACTCCGGACCTTCCTCTGCAAACCCAGTGTTTCACTGCTGTGCTAGACAACGGATTCTTTCTCCAGATTTCACAGCTTCCCTTTGTATCAGATAAAGACGAAGCTGCCCTAACGAAGTAAGCCCTAGCTCTGTGCCTCAAAAAGAGAGAAAGCTATTTCTCTCTCCATACTGGCTCTGGGGATGCGTTGGTCCAGCTCCACCGTATGAACCGTTTTAGGGACCCAAGTTCCCTGCCTTTGGTGCCCCAGCCCTGGCGCAGGGAATCGCCGGTGAGAACGGTGAGGGAGGGGGTCCGCAGGAGCAGACCTGGAAGTTGCACACATCACTCCCGCTCACGTCCCATCCTCCGGCACCTGGTCGCCAGGCTCCCCAGCCACCCAGTGCCGGGAATGTAGTCTGGGACCTTGTCTGCAGCTATGGTTTTGCACCCATGGCAGATGGAGAAAGGATTTTGGAGTCATGTCTCTGCTCTTGGGCTCTGCGAGGGGAGCAGAGAATTAGCCTCCATGAATACTGCACCCAGCCCTTGGGAGGCACGGCTGCTGGGCCAACGCAGCTTTGTCTTTGACTCCCACTGGCCTCTGAAGGTTGCAAAGTGGTGGTAATTTTGCCCTGCCTCTGGGTGTAACTCTGTCGGGCCCATGCCTTCTCTGTCCAGTCTAGGGCAACGGACTGCCGTATGGATGGCCGCTTCAGTCTCAGTTCTGTAGTTAGAATGTCCAGTCCACGCAAACAGCTCAATGTGGAGGTGCATATCCTTCCCCCCCCTCCGGCGTGGCCCTGTTTCAAGCCACAAGTGGCTTTTTCTTAATTTCTCTGTCCCTCCGGATTCCAGTCTGTTTGAGACACTCCCGAGAGGGAAGGTAGATGTGCCGGTGGAGACGGGGGGGTCCGTCTCACTCCAGCTGGCTCTGCTGGGAGCGTCCTGCCCACAGGGCCTGGCAGATGCAGGGAGCTGACTTGTGTTGGGATTCTCGAGGCTCCCCAGAGCTCCCCCGGTAGGTCTCTTGACTGGTTTCCTTGAGCAGGCCTTTGCTTTCTCTGTTCTGGATGGACAGCTCCCGAGGCCGCAGGGAATGTTGTCTTACCTCAACTTCTCGCTCTCCAGCACGTAGGGGGCCTGAACGGCCCAAGACATCCTGGCTGGCTCTCTCTCCCATGGGACCCACATCTGTCCTTGGGAAGTCCTGGTGCATCCCTTGCATTTTGGGAGGGGGGTGCCGATTGTGTTAACCCACCTTGGACCTCTAGATTTACCCCGTGGGAGTCAGATCCCAGCCCTCCCCACGTGCCAGCTGTTGGGCCCACATACGGATCTCTCCGTGAAACCCTGTCCCCCCCCCACCCCCCCACCCCCCATAGAGTCCTTCCTCCCTCCCCACCCCTGCCTTTCGGTCTTTGGGAGAGAGGTGAGATTCACATCACAGCTAGCCTTAAAGGTAGGATGCCTTTTTGTACTCATGGAGATGGGGGAGTTCTCAAGCTGTGAATGGGACTCTCATCTGACCTTTTTGAATTCTGCATTTGGTGATCTGTCTCGGAGGCAATTTGGTATTGAACATCTATGGTCTTGGCGCTCAGCGGAAATTGAGGCAGGGGGGCCTCCTTCCTATCATCCTGTGATAGCAATGAATCATCCTGCCTGCACAGGGCAAAAGCGACCACTGTCAGCCTTGGTTTTAAATAACGCTCTTTATCTCCCCATGACACTTGGACACGCGCTCTGTGGGACAGCTCTTTCTACGGAGAGCAGACCTGACAGGGAAGCCAGCGTGAATGTCCTGCCCGTCTGTCCTGTCTTCCACTCCTGCCCGCAATGACTGGGTGGGACGATGTCTTTGGGAAGGACTTTTATCCCTAGGGTTTTTGTTTCTTTTGTTTTTTTTGGCTGTGGAGCTCATTAGGAAAAATAACGCTTTCATATTGGTATGACCTGTGGGTGTTTTCTTTAAATTCAGCAAAACAAATCCTTCAGATTCTGTGCACTTTTCCTGTCACATAAATTGCAATTACTAGGTCCGTGGAAAACAGCAGTAAGGGGGAGCCTAAGGCTGTGTTTATTAGACCCAATTAGTGTAGACCTTGGATTAATATGTTTCCACCTCCATATGTCCGAGCCCTTTTCAAGGCTGTGAGGAAATTTATGGTGAAGCGGGCAGGAGGCTGAGTCCCAGCCCAGTCGCCTGGAGAGAGTGGTCTGTCCTTATGCCAATATGCCTTTGAGTCTCAGGGCCTGAGGCCAAAGGGATCCGTACCCCATACCCTAGCCCAATGCCTGCTGGGTGCTGGGTGCCGAGGGCATATCTTCGGGATGCAGAACACAGTCTCTGATGCCAAGGAGCTCGGAGCCAAATTATGGAGAGGAGGTAGGTGGAGACACCCATGGTCAGCCACCCCGAAGGCTGGTC
This sequence comes from Herpailurus yagouaroundi, assembly GCF_014898765.1. Lineage (NCBI taxonomy): Eukaryota > Metazoa > Chordata > Mammalia > Carnivora > Felidae > Herpailurus > Herpailurus yagouaroundi. Next base: position 8,495,759 of record NW_024412395.1, on the reverse strand, counting down.
TTTCTAGGGCCCAGCTGCGAGCACCTCCTTTGTTTGTGGGGTGCCCCTCACTCCTGGACTCACCCGGCACTGCCGCACTTCACCTTCACCTCCAGGCGTGCTCCCCCACTTTGCCTTGCCCCAGGGTTCCTTCCCGCTTGGCTTCCAAGTTCATGCTGACCACCTTTCTCTGGTGCATCCACTGTCTGTCCATCTCGGGGTCCCGAACTTCTCTCCTGTGAGTTCAGTCTTCACCTCTTATTATTCATGAAGGTTCTTGGCCTGGATCCAAAAGCTTTGACCTCGACTCCATCCAGGGCATGACCTCTGGGGTGCCCCCCACCATAACTGTGGCAGCCTATCACCCTGCCCCAGATACTCACCCAGCCCCCAGGCTTCCCCACGATCTTGGTCCAGCTGTGTTCTCTGGGGACGAGGATGCAAATCTGGGGGTGTTAACCCCCGGAGGGGCTGGCCGGTCATGTAATACCAAGTTCCACGGGCTTAATTCCGAAGAAGCCTCCTGCTTAATATCTGATTATTTAATTTAACCCATCTCTCTTGGGTTTGGGATGCTTGTTCTTGGAGAGCTGCGATCTTCCCCAAGGAACTATGGTGACATCTAGCTCAAGACCTCACACCAAACCGGAGGGCTCCTCAATGGCCAAAATCTCAGGGAGCTCGCATTTCACTTGGGACCTGCTTTCTGGTGGTATTATCGCTGTGATATGGGGGCATTCCCCCCAAATGCTGTGTTTCTCCTCACCTCCAAGCCTGTGCCCCGCTACTCCTTCCATCGGTAATAACGCTCTCCCTTCTACCTCGGTGAGCTCCTAACCGTCTTCTGACGCCCAGCTCTGGGTTCCTCCCACACTGTTCAGATTGATCTGATTCTGTTTTCCTTCGTGAAAATGGCGTCTCCCATACACTGTGTATTTACTCAGTCATAACCGCGATTTTATATTTCGGTTTTTCCTTGTAGCTCTTTCTTCTCTTGGAAATGACGAGGTCCACCCCACGCAGGCACCAGCATGATGAAAGCATGAGTGAAGCAGGGTGGCTGGGAGTGTGGAGATGCTGCCTGAGGGGGGCCAGAAGCAGCTAGGCCAGGTCAGGGCTCTTTCTGAGTGGAGGGTTGGTGTGCTAAATCCTTTCGAGCAACGGAGCTGTCCAAGGTCATGGTGGAACAGAGTCTCAAACTCAGCCCCTCTGGCCCAGGCTGCAGAGGCAAGGGGGGGCTGGGGAGTGCGTGGGAGGCTAGGCTGCTGACAGTGCACGAGTGGGGTCAGTGAAGCAAGGGGGCAATGTGCCAGGCAGAGCCCAGGACCTGGCAAGCATGTGTCCTGTGAGCCACTCCTCGGAGGGTATGTGGCTGGAAAAACCTGCTGGTCACTGGGTTGGGCTCTTGGGCATTAACCCAGCAGAGACTGTGGTTTTCCTCAGGAACAAAAGTGGCCCCTCCTGTAATCCCACAGCCAAGGCTGAATTACCATAACCTCCTCCAGGAGGAGTCCAGGGATGTGCTCCCTGACTTACTGTGTATAAGCCAGTTGCCACCACAAATGTTGAGGGACACAATGAAAGGAGTCCCCAGCTCAACAGCTGATAGGCAGTGAATCGGCATTGTCCTTTTCCCAGTGTATATTCTTGGTTCCTTTGTCACAAATCAATTGACCATCTAACCTTGAGGTTATTTCCAGGCTCTTTACTCTGTCCTGTTGATCTATGTGTCTGTTTCTATGACAATCCTGTATGACATATTGTTTTCATTACTATAGCTTTGTGATGTAGTTTCAAATCGAGGAAGCCCGATGCCTCTAATTTTGTATTTCTTTCTCAAGATTGCTTTGGCTGTTGGGGGTCTTTGTGGTTCCACATAAATTTTAGGATTGTTGGTTCTGTTTCTGTGAAAAATGGTGGTTACTTTTTTTTTTTTAAGTTTTAATTTAAATTGTAGTTAGTTAACATACAGTGTAATGTTAGTTTCAGGCGTACAATATAGTGATTCAACAATTCCATACATCACCCAGTGCTCATCACAAGTGCCCTCCTGAATCCCCATCACCTATTTCAGCCACCCCCACCCCCACCTCCCTTCTGGGAACCACCCGTTTGCTCTTTATAGTTAAGAGTCTGTTTCTTGGTTTGCCTCTCTCTCTTTTTTCCCCCTTTCCTCTTCTGTTTTGTTTCTTAAATTCCACATATGAGTGAAATCGTATGGTATTTGTCTTTCTCTAACTGACTTCTCTTATTGGCATTAATCCTCTCTGGCTCCATCCACGGCATTGCAAATGGCAAGATTTCATTCTTTTTTTGACGGCTGAGTAATATTCCATGGTGTATATATGCCACATCTTCTTTGTCCATTCATCGGCCGATGAGCACTTGGGCGGTTTCCGTAGTTTGGCTATTGTGGATCGTGCTGCCATAAACACAGGGGTGCGTGTATCCCCTTGAATTAGTATCTGGTTGTTTCTTATATGTCTAAATTTTTATATCTCCCTTTCTAACAGTCTGGGTTCCTTTGGCATCCTGGAGATAGGATTCAAGAGCAAGTAGTATATTCAGGAGGGCAGGAAGATGATACCAAAGAGAAGCTCAGAATGATCTCACCAGGGGTGGGGGAGCTGGTGAAGGTAAGCACCGTTTCTTGTGCGTGTTTGGATGCAGACTGCTCCCAGGGATATTAATTCCCGGATACTTCAGGTCTGCCATGCCGGTAAACAGAGCAGACCTCCACGGTTGCAGAAGAGCATTTAGGTACAGAGGTGCACCTGCCAGCAGCTAGTAGCTGTTTGGAGCACCTACAAGGGTGAGGTTTGAGGGGAGCGGAGCACCGACAGTATCTGCTACAACCCAGACAACCACGCACCCTGGATTCCGGTCCTGATTCGGTCCCTGATGAGCTGTTTGACTGTGGATGAGTCACGTGTCCGCGGTGCCCCAGTTTCCTCAAGAGCAAAAATGGGGGATTAATAATTTCATCTCTCCAGGTAGAATATAAACTCCCTGAGGCCGGAAACAATGCTTCGGACACCCCGTCCTCCAGGGAAGGTCCTAGCTCAGTTTTTGTTTTTGTTTTTTTGCCTCATCTTTCTGTTTCCTGTCAGTCACTATAATTAAGACCTTCAGGAGACTTGGAACATGCAGAATGTTTGGCTTTCCAGGAGGAACAGCAATATTATCACGCATGTGGCTAGTTCTCGGACACTAAACATCCCTTGATGTTTAAGACAACTCTGGAAGGAGATGATGGTCCTTGAGTCATCTGACAGAAATAAAGACAGGGACACACAGTTCTAGATGCACTGGGCGCTCAGAAATGGTCAGCACAGCCAAAGACTGGATAGTTTTAACTGTCTGGCAAGTGCTGGATCACAGATTCCTGTGTAAACGTAACTTTGAATGGACACATATTCTCAAATGTCACCCACAGCCATTAGGTATGCAGAGGCTCTCCTTGGTATGGGCCATTAACTACCATTTATGAACTGGTTTAAATCTTGTGAACGGTGCACCCAGGGATGACCTTGGCTCGGGTGTCAGTAAATTATGCTGCACAGCGTTTTGCCTCAAGCCACAGCCCGTGGTCTGAAGGTGGCTAATTATTACACACTCAGTAGGCATGTCCTTTCTATATTCATAGGGTTTCCACTTCTTGGTTGTCTGCTCATTTCCAAGTACTTTTGGAATTAGTCTCTGAATCTTTTCTGACTCCTCTGAAACGTATGGTTTAATTTCCATCAAGAATCACCCATGTTTATAAATAACCTCTGGAGTGACTCTTCGGCTGTTCAAATGAGGTAAAGTTATTTTTGAGATGTTTGGGACTTCTGAACAGGGAGCCCGGTGATACTGTTCCAGAGTTTGAAGCTTTAGTCCTTCTTTACTTTAGTTCCTGTTTTGCACTAAGAGTGTATCATACCACACATGATTTAAAAGGTTTGCTTTTTAACAACAAACTTAACAGTCGGACGTCTGTTCAGGTCATGATCTCATGGTCTGTGAGTTTGAGACCCGCATCAGGGTCTGTGCTGACAGCTCGGAGCCTGGAGCCTGCTTCGGATTCTGTGTCTCCCTGTCTCTCTGCCCCTGCCCCGCTCATGCTCTGTCTCTCTCTCTCTCTCTCAAAAATAAACTTTAAAAGAGAGAATTTTCTCCTTTTGATAGTCTCTGTCTCCACTCTCTGCAGCCCTCTCCCAAGAAGAGTATGTGGCAGTTTCTCTGTGTATGTGTGTATATATATGTAACTAGATTAAACAAAAAAGATGAAGACATTGAAGTCATGGCAAAATGAGGGTACACAGATAAAATAAATCTAGGGCCAGGCTGGTGCCCAAATGCTGGCCCTAGGGTTTGGGGCAGGTATTAGAGGTCATTACAAATTTGGCTCTGAACTTCTTGGCAGCCAGAGCAAAGAAACATGATCCGCCAAACTGTCCGTGTCATTAGAAAAATAAAGTCCAATTACTTAGCGAGACTCAGAGTTTCTTTTTTTTTTAATGTTTATTTTTGAGAGAGCGCAAGCGGGGGAGGGGAGGAGAGCGAGGGAGACAGAGGATCCGAAGCAAGCTTTACACTGTCAGCACAGAGCCCAATGTGGGACTTGAACTCTCGAACCACGAGATCATGACCTGAGCTGCAGTCAGACGCTCAACGACTTGAGCCACCCAGGTGCCCCAAAACTCGGAGTTTCTTGTTACTGAGGTTGATGGCTTTCACCCAAGGGCAGAGTATCCCAGCAACCTCAACTTAGCTATGAGGAAGCTGAGATGGTTTGTACCCGTGAGCTGTGTAACCACCGTGTGTCTGTGTGTTGGGTTGCAGCAGCCCTGGGAGATGGATCCCGTGTTCTGACAATCACTCGTGAAGTGGACAGACTTCACCATCTTTGGCTCTCCCAGGGTGTGTGGGTGTGAAAGTCTGTCCCCCTAAGGTTAAAGTGCCTTGTTTTCTCTCTGAATGACATCCCTTTATTGGCTGTTTCAGAACAGAAGGAGAGAGAGAGAGAGAGAGAGAGAGAGAGAGAGAGAGAGAAACGCAGAGTGAAGACTATTTCTTTCATAAGAGCTCAGAGGCAATTTAAAACACGAACACACAAAATATATATAACAACAAACGTTTAGACCCAAGGAAAATAAGAACAAGTAACGTAGATTCAGCTTGGAGAGAAGGGAGGAAGAACACAGTTGCTTTTCATTTGACTCTGAGCTCCCCGGCAGCCAAGGTAAAAAGGGAGGCAGGGTACGTTGTACTTTTCAGGAAAGAAAGGACAGCTTGGTGTTGTACTATGCACTTTAAACATGATCTTTTTTAACCTTCATAAGAGTCCAACAAAGTAGATTTGCTTATATATAGTTTCTGAATGAAGAAACTGGGTCTTAGAGAGTTGTAGGGACCTTGGGACTGCCTAGCTGTTTAGTGGCAGAGGGAGGAATTGAACCTGTCTGTCTGGTTCTGGATTCTATGCTCTTGACCACTAGGCTACACAGTTTTGAGGTAAAGGGGTCAAACAGATAGTGATGTTGGTGCTGTTCATGCTCTTTATGTGGCCTGGATGCATGTTCCTCATGCCTGGAGTTTTAGACAGTGCTACTGGGACTTAGCATGGCTTAGCACAGTGCTGGCCCATTTGCAGCCCTCGGTGACCTGTAGCCACAGAGAAATCGGTGGCACTGATGTGTCCATAGAGGAAGGCTGGCAGACAGATCCTTCTTCCCATCTCCTCCCGGGCTCCCAAGTTCTCATTCCACACTTCATGGGGCTCTTCTGAGGTGAATGGCCCTGCTTCTCAGAATCCCAATTGTCTAGAGAGGATTTCGATCTCTTTTTCCTTTTGAGGGAAGTGGATGGTACCATTATGGACTGCCTAGAGGGCAAGGGACAAAGGTAAATGCATACAACCCACTTGCTCAACAAATGAACTAGCCAAAGTAAACCCAAGGCAGAGTCTAGATCAGTTTCCCGCCATTCTTGGGTCGCACAGTGCAAGGAGCTTACCTTTGCTTTGAGCAGGAGAAAGGCTTGGCCAGGTAAGGTTGAGGTTCTGGGACAGGATCTCCCAGAGAGGGCACCCATGGCTTTTGGAAAGGAAAGGGCTTATGGGGGCAGAAGAGGGTCCAGAGGAGAGAGTGGCCTTGGAGACAGCAGGTGCATACTTTGCTGTGATTGGACAGGAAGGGTCCCCGCCATCCGGGCCTCGGAATCTCTCGCCAGAGGTGGCCAGAAAACAACGGCCCTTGTGTGCTGCCCTCTGCTCTCTTCTTCTGGCCGCACAGGGAAGGGAGGGCACAGGTGACAGGGAGGAGGGAGAGGGAAAGAGACGGATGGGAGTGTGCTTCTGGAGTAATTCTAAATGCGGATAGCCGAAAGCACTACCCCAGCAGCGTATGCTATTTGAAGAGCACACAGGGAAAGATATAACCTAAAGGAGGCTTTTACTTGTGTTAACGCTCCCTTTAGTGGTGTTATCGGCACAACAGATGTTAGGCGACCAACAGAACTGGAGGAAATCAAGTATCCTTCATAGCTCACTTACGGCAGTGTCTGGGGTGGTTTTATTATTTATGGAGTCATGGCAACAAAGTCTACAGCACCACGGTGTGCTGTTACATAATTCCTTCCTCCTCCTGAACGCAGTGTTGGTGAGCTCCATATGGTTATTACGGGCAGATTTGTTTTACTTCAGGTATATATTTATTTTTGGAGTAACTAGCTTTTGGCAGCTCAGCCTGAAAATTAATTCAAGGCACTAAAGGGAGGTATCGGGAAAAACCAGCTCCACTCAGACCTGGACTAGAGATGTCCTATTTCCATAGATGCTTAAAAAAATTTTTTTTTAATGTTTATTTATTTTTTGAGACAGAGAGAGCAGGGGAGGAGCAGAGAGAGAGGGAGACACAGAATCCGAAGCAGGCTCCAGGCTCCGAGCTGTCAGCACAGAGCCCCACGCGGGGCTTGAACCTGGGAACCATGAGATCATGACCTGAGCTGAAGTCAGATGCTCAACTGACTGAGCAGCCCAGGCGTCCCTCCATAGACTCTTTTTACGGGGCCCATTCGAAGGGATGTGAAATCAAGGGAGGGATTCCTAGATACCGCAATCTAGGTGAGCCTCGGTGTATGAAAACCCAGACCAAAGAGCATTTATTACCTAGGGACCCTTGGGGCACTTGCTTGAGTTTTAAAGGCATTTTTTACTTTACGAAAACACGCCTCCAAACTGAAGCTCCATTAGTGCTGAGAAGTCACCGATGGTATTGAACACGGGCAAAGGTGGCAGTGAAAATGAAGGCCTGGGGTTAAGAACCTCTGAATTTTAAGATAACTGAGGAAGGAAGATAATTGGAAAAAATGGAGGCTCTGTACCATGATGCTAATGAACTTGGTTTGAGATTCTTTATTAAACAATGATTTTTTTTTGAAAAGGACTAGTTTGTAATATTAAAAATGTAATACATATGCATGGCTAAATTCAAATCGTCCAGAAAGGTCTAAGGTGAAAAGTTTGTCTTTCTCTAACCCCTCCCCTTGAAGTTACTGTGCTTAACCATTTATTGTTTATCTGCCCAGAAATTTCCAATGCAAATAAAAGGGTATATATCATATCATTTAAAGAATCACACATGGGATGCGACTTGTTTTTGCCTGTCATAGTCTACCTTGACGATCTTCCCACATCTACATAAGGATCGGCGCTGGTCTCTGAAATTATTCATTCCTCAGATGCCTCATTGTTTTTCTAACTTGTCCGCTGATGAAGAACGTGTCTGCTTTTTCTTGGCTTTTGCTGTTACTAACCATGCTGCAAACAACACCTTCATTCACCTATCTTTGTGTACATCTACAAGTACAGCTGATAGATGAATTCATTCGATCTGGCACAGCTTACAGTGGCCTCCAGGGGCGCCTGGGTGGCTCAGTAGGTTAGGCGTCTGACTTTGGCTCCCGGCATGATCTCATGGTTTGTGAGTTCAAGTCCTGCATCAGGCTCTGTGCTGACAGCTCGGAGCCTGGAGCCTGCTTCAGATTCTGTGTCTCCCTCTCTCTCTGCCCCTCCCCTGCTTGTTCTCTCTTTCTTAAAAATAAATACACTTAGGGGCGCCTGGGTGGCGCAGTCGGTTAAGCGTCCGACTTCAGCCAGGTCACGATCTCGCGGTCCGTGAGTTCGAGCCCCGCGTCGGGCTCTGGGCTGGTGGCTCAGAGCCTGGAGCCTGTTTCCGATTCTGTGTCTCCCTCTCTCTCTGCCCCTCCCCCGTTCATGCTCTCTCTCTGTCCCAAAAATAAATAAAAACGTTGAAAAAAAATTAAAAAAAAATAAATAAATACACTTAAAAAAATATTTTAAAAAACTTGGCCTCCGTTTTTTTTTTTTTTTTTTGACAGCAGTGGATGAAAATGCCCGATTCTCTCTGTACCTTTTTAATATTTGCCAAGGTCACAGGAAAAAAAGCATTCTTTCATTGATTCAGTCACTTAAAATATTTATTAAGCACCTACTATATACCAAGCATGGGTGTTCAGTTCTGGGAGTACAGTGGAGGGAAAAAAACAAATGGCAGAACGCTTTCTCAGTGGAGCTTATGGCTCCGACGGGGGGACAAGCATTAATTAAATAATCACATAAACGCATGCAAATTACCACTTTTGTAAGCGCTATAAAAGAGGCCCATGATGGTTCAGAAGCAAATAAAAGCGAGGGCTGATCTAATGAAGGGATGGGTTGGGTGGCCAGGACAAACTTCCCCCCAGGAAGGGACAACTGAACGCAAACCTGCAGAATGCGTCGAAACTCATTAGGTGAAGGAGGAAAGAAGAAGAGAGAAAGAACATTGCAGAGAGAGGGACTACACAACGGGCAGAGGTCCTGAAAGAGATCCCAGATGGGGACAAGTTAGAAAGGAGAGGTGGGTTCAGGGCCAGACCTCACAGGACCCACTTCAGATTCTTTCCTAAGAGGAAGGGGAAACCTTTGAAGAGGTTGAAACGGGGGAGAGGTAGAGTCAGATTTCAGTTTTGAAAAGATTGTTGTGTTTGCTCTTAGAGACAAAAGTGGAAGATAATTCATGCTGCCATGATTTGCATTTATTTAATTTTGAGCGAGGTAGTCATTTGTTACATGTGACGTTCAATTCCATTTCGTTTTCTTTTGACTTGCTGGATAATGTTTTTGACATTTTTTTCCATTGGGTTCACGTTGTTATTATTGATTTGTAAGAGCTCTTTATATATTAAGGAAACCAGCCTTTCATCTGCCAAGAGTTATAAATATTGTTCCAGTTTTGTCTTTTGGCTATATTTGGATAATTTTAAAATACCTGTTTGGTCAGATGTATCAGTATTTTCTTTATGGTTTCTCAATTTTGTGTCATGCTTGTAAAGGCTCTCTGTCCTCTAAGATTATAAATATATTTCCTCATTTTCCTAGTGATTATATGTCCTTATTTCTTACATTTTAATTGATTTGTCTGGAATTTATTTATTTACTTATTTATTTTTTAATGTTTATTTACTTATTTTTGAGAGAGACAGAGAGAGAACATGTGCAGGAAAAGGGCAGACAGAAAGGGAGAGAGAGAATCTTAAGCAGGCTCCATACCCAGTGTGGGCTCTGAGATGGGGCTCGAACTCACAAACTGTGAGATCATGATCTGAGCCAAAATCAAGAGTCAGACGCCTAACCGACTGAGCCACCCAGGCGGCCCTGGAATTTATTTTTGATAGGAATTGAGGTAGATTTGCTTACTTTTTTTTGCCAATTGCTGGCCAGTTGCACATCACCATTTTACAAATTCACTGATTTTTCTTGCCAATCTGGAATGCTACCTTTATCACTTACTAAATTTCTATCTGTAAAATAGGCATTTGGATGTAGCTTTATTCTTTATTCTGTTCCATTTCATTTATTCTTGTCTATCCCTGCACAAGTACACATTGAAAAAACAGTAACTTTGGAGTATATTTTAATGTCTGGTAGGATTTCACCTCATTTTTCTTTCTTCCTCCTTAATTTTCTTGGCAAGGCTGGCATGCTTATTGGCAGGGCTCACTGGGAGAAATGAGGCAGCCAATGTGACCTTGGTCACCAGTGTGTAGGTCCTTGTCATTTGTGATCTCATCTGGCGTGTGACTTTCAGCACATTGGCTCGTTTGATCTGGTGCTCCTCACTTCTTAGCGTCAAGATGCCACTGGGGTTCACGTGTGTCCCCTCCTGTGTTCAGCATCAATAGACTCGGCAGATTCAGCAGCATCTAAGGGGAAATGGGGAATGTACGGGATCCTTATTTACTCTTTTTTTTTTTTAAAGCTTATTTATTTTGAGAGAGAGAGAGTGAGAGCGAGTGCGAGCTGGGGAGGGGCAGAGAAAGAGAGAGAGGGAGAGAGAGAGAGAATCCCAGGCACAGAGCCTGACGCGGGGCTCAGTCTTACAACCGTGAGATCATGACCTGAGCCAAAAGCAAGAGTTGGACGCTTACCCGACTGAACCGCCCGGGAGCCCCAGTCCTTAGCTTACTCTTACCTAAGGGGAGGAGAAACAAATATTGTTGGTAGCAACAGAGCTTCAATTGTAGAAAAAAGGGGAGAAAAACATCACCTAGGTAGGCTGGAATGCAGACCTCTCTCTCCTCTTCGATGCCAGAGACTAGTTTCACCCAGCCAGGTCCAGAGTCCCTGTTTCAAGTCTCCCTCAACAGGGACTTGAGTCTCCTAGACCCAGGTTCCAACTGTTACCCACCCACTTGCCATGTGACCTTGGGCCTCCTAACCTCTGAGAATTGCAGTCCCTTTTCCAGACAGAGCAGGTAGTAAGGTGCTTGCTTTGAGCGGCTGTATGGAGAAAAAGAAATAATGTCTGAAAAGCACCTGCCACAATGTAGCTACTAAACAGCGCCCATTGTTACTAAACTGCATCACACATTTGTTTCATAAAAAGCTGTGGTTCTAAAAATATCCGTTCCCTTCTGGAACTTCTGAATGTCGATTTAAATTAGACACCAGGATTGGAGTTTTCAAGGTTTCTCCAGTCATTGCTGGGTCATCTGGTGGCGGTATTAAATAAAAAGATGGGGGTGGGGGTGGGGGTGGAAGTGGCATTCTAAAATATGAAAGCAAGCGGTGAAGTGTCACGTTCCAAATATGAGAGTTTTCCCCGGTCGATTTGACAGTGCGGACCCCCCCCTCCCCGCCCTCCCCGGGCTGTGCAAGGGGGGTGATTCGGGGGTAGGAGGCAGCCGGCCTGCAGGGTATCTCCTCTGTGGGGGCATAGGCTCAATTAGCATGCAAAATCGCAGCAGCCTGTAACTCTGAAATGAACTTTTACCCACTTCCTCGTTTCATAAGTTTAATTAAGCTAAAAACGAGCCAGTGGTCTGATGTAGATGGAAATGCTTTCAGAATAAAAATATCAGTTGCCCTGAAAGCTTCCAGGAAAAGCCGGGAAATGAAGTGAACTAACAAAACCGAACCTGAAGCCCTCTCGGCTCCCCCTAACTTCTTCTTAAAAAAAAAAAAAAAAAAAAAAAAAAAAAAATTCGGCCTGGTTCAAAAAAGGCGATTCTCCCAAGTGATGGAGCTTTCCAGGCGGTTTGCGAAGTGTGTTCTCTAAAAAGCCACCGGTACTTTCAAATATCAAGCCTGATGGAGGTTTTAATCGCCATGGTATTTCATTAACAGAGAGGGTCACCAGGCACTCTGGTCAAGAGGAGATAATGTGACTTTGACAGGAATATGGAAATGCAGCCAGTAGGCTTTAGCCGGATGGTCGCCCTTGGATTTGAAAGGCTGCAGACCTTCATTAGGTGATAAATACCAAGTGACGAGCGCTGGAGACGGGTGAGCTTGGAAAGAGCAGGTGGTGTCATTTGGGAGGCACACAGACGACTCAGAGGGAGGTCCCGTCAGAATGGGCTGCAGCCGGAGGTCGGCGGGGCCAGGCCTCCTCACGCTCGCACAGCCCAGGGCGGCGAGGAGGACACAGAGGCACCCAGATTCCAGCCCCCGCAGCCCCCCAACAGGGAAGGGGCAGAGGGGGGACTGGGATGTGCAGCCTGATGTATTCTCTGACCTTCCAGTGGATGGGGGGGCCTGGTTCCGGACACTTCTTACATGTCATGGAGCTATAACCCCTCCTCCTATCTCCTTGGGTCCCTGGGGGGGGGGGGGGGGGGGGGGGGGGGGGGGGGGGGGGGGGGGGG
>NW_024412395.1:8477009-8483485 GCF_014898765.1 Herpailurus yagouaroundi | reverse complement strand
CCCCCACCCCATTGTCCTCCTGGATCACCCTATTCCTCAGAACTGAACAGAAGCAGCACCTTCTCTGGGAAGTTTCGATGGTGCCTCTCTCCGGCCGAGTAGCTCGGGGCTGGGTTAGAGGTCCCGCACTGCGCCCCCGAAAACACCTCGCGTCTTCTGTCCTCACTAGGCCCGAGCGCCTGGTCTCTGTACCTGGTGTGGGGCTGGGCAGCAGAAGGAGCTTGTCAGAGGTTGGGCTCCTGAGGAAGTGGAGTCTGAGGTGGGCTTCAGGGGTGGGAGCTTGGCCGAGGGTGCACCTACGGACGGGAGCAGAAGGAGGAGCGAGCAGGGGTGCAGGGGTGCAGGCCTGACCGCACCCGGCCTGGCCTCTCGGGGAGCCCTGGAGCAGCCCGTCAGAGATGTACCTCCTGGAGCCCAGGAGGGCCTTCCCTTCCCACCTCAACCGGTCCTGGGAGGTGGGCCACCCGGAGAAGGCTGCAGCCTTAGGAGAGGCTCTCAGTGGCTGTGGTGAACCCTGGAGGGGCTGAGAGCCCTTGGCCTGCAACCAGCACCCCAGTGGCTGGAACCACAAGCCGACCGCCCCGAGGTGCGGTCTGGCCGGCCCATCCATTCATCCACACAGAAGCCAAGGATCTCAGGGTGAGTCCAGCAGCCCTGGGATTCTCCGCCGGACCTGTCCTCCCCAGCACGCTCCCTGCTCACTTACTATCATCACTGAACCCCCATCACAGGTCGGGCCCCGCTCTGGGCACTGAGACGCCTCCTCTGCCATCCTGGAGCCTGTGTTCCCGTCGGGGAGGCAGATAGCAAACAAGGCAATGTAGACATCGTGCCCTTTCACGGCCTCGCTGAGGCTCCACAGGAAATAAAGCGGGTGAGAGCAGAGTGTCGGGGAGGAGGCTACTGAATTTACGGATTTATTTGTTTGCGTGGCCATTTGCTTGGCGATTTATCTATTTTATTAATTTTTTTTAATGTTTATTTATTTTTGAGGGAGAGAGACAGAGCGTGAAAGGGGGAGGGGCAGAGAGAGAGGGAGACACAGAATCCGAAGCAGGCTCCAGGCTCTGAGCCGTCAGCACAGAGCCCCACGCGGGGCTCGAACCTACGGACCGTGAGACGAAGACCTGAGCCCAAGTCGGACGCTCAACCGACGGAGCCTCCCAGGCGCCCGTTTGTTCATTTATTTACTTACTTGAGTATAGCTGACACCAGATGTGACTTCACTTTCGGGTACACAACACTGTGACTCTAAAAGTCTCCGCCTCATGCTGTGCTCACCCCAAGTGTGGCTGCCGTCTGTCACCACACGATGCTATTACAGTATCGTCGGCTGTATTCCCTGTGTGGCGCCTTTCATCCCTGTGACGTACTCATTCCACATCTGGACGCGCGTCTGTCCCACAGCCTTCACCCGCTTTGCCCATCCCTCAGCCCCCTTCCCTTCGGCAAACGATCGGTTTGTTCTTCGTATTTACGGGTCTGATTATGTTTTTTTGCTTGTTTGTTTATTCATTTGTTTTTTGGATTCCACATGCGAGTAAGATCACCTGGCATTTGTGTTTCTCTGTCTGACTTATTTCACTTAGCATCGTACCCTCCCGATCCATCCATGTGGTCGCAAATGACAAGATCTCATCCTTTTCAATGGCTTAATAATATTCCAGTGTGTGTGTGTGTGTGTGTGTGTGTGTACCACATGTTCTTTATCCACTCACCCATCAAAGGACACCTGAGTTGCTTCCATATCTTGGCTGTTGTAAACAACGCTGCCATAAACAGGCAGGGCCAGACACCTTTCCAACCCCCCCTTCCCGCTTCGGGGGGGGGGGGTAAATACCCAGTAGTGGAGTTCCCAGATCATATGGCATTTCTATTTTTAATTTTCTGAGCTACCTCCATACTGTTTTCCATAGTGGCTGCACCAGCTTGCATTCCCACCAACAGGGCACAAGTGTTCCTTTTTCTCCACATCCTCGGGAGGTGGGCTGGGGGTGCACCTATGGATGGGAGCGGAAGGAGGAGTGAGCTGGGGCGCAGGCCTGAGCAGTCAGAGGCTGTTTGGAAAGTCATCAACGGGGAAGCGACATTTGATCTGCAACCTCAGGGTAAGGAGGAGTCAGCACTGAGCATTTCAGCAGCAGGGGCAAGTGCAAAGGCCCTGGGGCAGGATCCAGCTTGGCCCGTGTGAGGAAAGGCACAGAGAGCAGTGATAGAGGGGTAGAAGAGCAGATGACAGAGGAAGGCAGGGATCAGGTCACTGGTCTGAAAATCAAACTAGGGCTTTGATTTGATCGTGAGTACAATGAGAAATTTTTAGAGTGTTGAAATCAGGAAGTGTGAATTTGCCTGATTTATATTTTGATTAAGTCACGCCTCCTGCTACTAGAATATGGGCCCTAGGGGACAAGATCAGAAACGAGGGGATTCGTTAGGAAGGAATGGCAACGCTAAGCAAGAGGTGACTAGGGTTGAGGACGGGGGAGGTCGAGAGAAGAGGCCGAGAGAGGGTATGTAGAGAGAGCATCTGTAGGACTGTCAAGGACCAAATGCATCCTGTGAAAGGATGTGGGAAGGACAGGGAGTTCCTGATGGCTGGGTTTGAGGCACTGCCCTTTCCCGAAAAGTCTCTGTCCCTCCTTTTCCCCATTGCACGTTCCCTGCTCTGTGTCCCATTCTAGATAAACCAAGTCATGCTGATGTTTCAAACGACCGGCGGGTGATTTATCCAGAAAGTGCCGTCTGTGATGGTGGAACTTATGGAGAATAGCAGTTACCTGGCTCTTTTTTTTTTTTTTAAATTTTTTTTTCAACGTTTATTTATTTTTGGGACAGAGAGAGACAGAGCATGAACGGGGGAGGGGCAGAGAGAGAGGGAGACACAGAATCAGAAACAGGCTCCAGGCTCCGAGCCATCAGCCCAGAGCCCGACGCGGGGCTCGAACTCGCGGACCGCGAGATCGTGACCTGGCTGAAGTCGGACGCTTAACCGACTGCGCCACCCAGGCGCCCCTACCTGGCTCTTTTTTACGTGCAAGTTTGTGCTTTCGCTGCATTTTATCTCTTGTCCTGTGTGGAAGCGAAAGCAAAGCAGACAAGCGCCAGGGCAACGGGAATCTAAAGTCAATTTCGTGGACCTTCCTTAATGGGTGAGCTGTAGAAAGGAAGGCTGAATATTCAGGCACAGCATGCCTAGCATTTCACAGCCTCTCTGGTGACTGGGATGTTGGTAGCTGCTGGTTTCAAGCTTCCTAGTCTCAGGGGCTTTGTCAAAAAAGGGCTAGCTGGGAAGCTGGTCTGGGCCCGTGCGGGAGGGCCGGCCATCTGCGGGGTTGCTGGGTATCACTGTTGGGAGACCGGTGGATGTATCTGCTCCCTGCCCCCATCGCGGGTGGATGCATGCAGCGGAGGGGGCTCAGGGCCATGGGCGCTTCCCGAGGCTGTTCTCTAAAGCATCTCGAAGCGGGGCCTGGGGCCAGAACCACCCCGTGGAGGATTCAAGGTCGTACTTCTGGCTACGATGCCAAAAATTGCATCTGAGGAGTGATTTGGGGCGACCGTGGGGGTATAGCCAGCAGGCTCAGTAGCTGAGTAGCTGGGTTGGTGCGGGGCCAGATGGATTGGGTCCGCGGAAGGCGGGGAGCCCTGGTGCCACATGTGCCCTGCGGCTGTGCGGCGGCCTGTCCCACAGCCCTGGGAGGGGTGGGCTTGGGACTGCCAGCGAATACAGGCCTGGCGGCAGAGAGAGAAATCAAGACGGGGGGTGGGGGTGGGGGGCAGATGGCCCGCCCAGGCTGGGGCCCATCGACAGAGGCATGAGGCTCGGGTGCAACCTCCATTCTCGGGAACTGGAGACTGCCCGTCCCCCAGTGGAACAGCCTTCCCGAAGTGGCAACTGTAAAGAGGCAAGAACTGGGCAATGGTCCGGGCCTGGAGTCTGGAGCCAGGCAGTGGGGTTCCAAGCCCAGCTGGCCTGTAATTGCTGCATGAACTGGGGTAGGACACGGGACCTTGCAGAGTCTCTATTTCTTCACTGGAAAAATGGAGGGTTTCCTTCTAGGGTTGTCGCAGGCATTAAAGGAGCCGATATTTGCAAAGCACTTAGAACAGTTGCCAGCACTTAGTAAACACTCAATAAAATGCTGTCTCTTCTCACTGTTACCGTTTCCTGAGTGCTGACGGTGTGGCAGGAACAATGCTGGACGATACACATGTACAGAATCATTTCGACTTCATAGAAGCCCCGAGGGTGATCTTCTTCCCATTTTACGGATGAGGAAACTGAGACGAGATTACATACTGTCTTGAGGTCGGGCTGCTGGTAAGCGACAGAACAGCTTACCCGGGTACCCGGCATACCTAGTGGGAGGGTGTGCAGGGAAGTTTGGCTGGTGTCGTTTGGAATTCATAAGGATTATCCTTTCAGGGATTAATACTAGGCTCAGAAAGTATCCTTGGTGCCTGTTACATGAGCAGGTGCTAACCCTCGGGGTGACTTATTTTGGTCTTCAGGTGTGGGCAGGGAGGGAATCTAAGGGGCTGTTGGGAACAGCACGGAGTTGGGGCTAAAGGCAGGTCTTGATTGCACGGGGAGTGTGTGTGTGGGGGGGGGAATGCAGGCTCAAGGCAACTTAGTAAGAGAAGATTACGGTTTTTCCACCAAAGGATCTTTTAATGAAAAGCACCACAGCAGCACCGAGGATTGTGGATGCGCTAAGTTCGTCCTGCAGAGGATAAACGGCAGAGCTCGGCTGGCTGCCAGGGTCCACCATGTGTTTCTTGCCGGGTCTCGGGGCCTTGGCAGGTGCACACAGGCTCGGCGCCCTTGGCCCCGGCCCTTGGCTGGCTCATGGCTAACCGGCCTGTGAAGCTGCTGCACATGAGGTTTTAGTTGAAGAGTAACTGACAAGAAAAGGGAGGACTCAGCTCATAAACTTTTATTCAAGGGAGACTGAAGACCGCTCCGATGACTGGTTTGTAGCCCAGAAATCTGCATGCAGCCGTCAGAGTGGTGCCGGAAGCCAGGCTTCCTCCAGCATCGCCGTTTATGGGTGGTCCAGGGCATCCTGCCTTATGCTAGGTGCTCTGCCGATAACCACCTCGGCTCCCTACCCCAGTGGGCAAAGGCCGTCTCACGTGTGAGGACACGAAGCCTCAGAGAGGCTATGGGACTTCGCTGAGATCCCACGGCGAGGAGCGGGCGGGGTGGAATGTCATCCTCAGGGCTCACGTTTGCCTAGACCCTAACGGTGTCCAGAACATCGTCATGATACCTCTCTCGTTTTGATCCCACTTGGTTCCAATGGGACTGAAGTGTTCCTTTCAAAAACCTCCTGGGCGTGGGATGAGCCGGTCCAAACTGTGGCACACGGAGGGATCTTTCTTGAAGCACTGCCACTGATTTGTAAGGTGTCACTGACATTTACGGATGGGGAGATGGGCGGACTGGCCTTGCAAAAGCTTCTGCAGCATCTTTAACTTTAACACTTAACACGATGCTCTTCTCATGCATTACGGCACAGATTTGATGAATCAATCAAGCGCTTGTCTGAGACGGAGTCGCACAGTTAGTATTCTCCATCCCTCTGAGCCCAGCTTCAAGGTGCTGCTGCGGACTATTTGTCTCCCCCCCCCCCCCGCCTCAAATTCATATGTTGAAATCCTAACCCCCAAGGTGATGGCCTCAGGATGGGGGGCCTCTGGGAGGTGCTCAGGTCAAGGGCGAGTCTTCACGAATGAAATTCGTGCCTTCGTAAAAGTAGCCCGAGGAAGCCGGCTTGTCCTCTTCCACCATGTGAGGTTAAGGGAGGAGACGGCCATCAATGAACCAGGAAGGAGGTCCTCCCCAGACACCACATCTGCTGGTGCTTCCGGAACTGTGAGGAATAAACGCCTGTTGTATGTGAGTCACCTGGTTTAATGTATTCTGTTATAGCCGTCTGAATGGATGGGACGGGTACTGCAACCGAACCCACCTGCGGGGCCATCGTAAACTTTCTTCCCACTGACCTTTCCCATGCATCCCGGTATCATCCTTGCAACATTTAACATACTGGTTCACCGACGTCCCATCTCCTCTGAGAAGCCTGGCTTTATCTCTCCAACCAGATAAAATGCAGGATACCCAGTTATACTTGAATTTCAGATAAACAGCAAATAATTGTTTAGTCTAAGTATGTCCCCACTAATCGTCGCATCCTGCATTTTTATTTACTACGTCCGGCAATCCTACGATGGGCTCTTTTTCCCCTCTGAGAGCATTGGATTCTCGGCACGACACTGTTTTGTACCCGGCTGCTGGGCTTGTCTTCTCTCCCTCGCTAGGGTGTCAGCACTCAGGGACAGGGGACCAGGCTGCACATGGGACCCCACACAATACCTTACACACCCTAGAAAATATTTTAAAGGAGTAAACTGATCTCCTAATCACTTCATACGTGTTAGGCCTAAGCTGGACTAGGGGCTTCTTTTTTTTT